>NW_027185318.1:6693758-6923758 GCF_022577435.1 Embiotoca jacksoni
ACATCACTGTAATGTAATAGTCTATCAGGCAGTCTTGGTGCCGGCAACGTGCTGATCCCCCCCCCCCATCATTATGGAGCGTGGAGCAGATGTCCTGCTCAGTAACCAGCACCAGCAGCATATGAAGAAAAATACAAAGCATGAGCCTGCAAACATCACGCCATCTCGGCCCTAATTCGAAGTCTCAATTCCTGGGCAACATTTGATCAGTTGACACTATGGCTATTGTCCACGTACAGTATTTGTACAATAAAAGCTGCACTGATCATGTTGTCTTCATTAAAAAGGTGTGTTGACGAGAATTTCTAGATTTTATTTTCACCTGACTGTAAAACAAAGTATTGGCCTTTTAAAAAAAAAAAAAAAAAAAAATCTCATGAATTGTGTTTAATTTGATATTGGGTAACATTAAATTACATGGGCAAAATGAAATGTCATTCGTATATGGTGAAAATTGTATTACATTGATACATGTTTATTCTGTAACCGCTTCATTTTTTTGTTTTTCCACAGAGGAATATTTAATTTCAAGCATATGATATGGAATACACATTTGAAAATGTGGTACATGACTCAAAATAAAAAAATGATGTTAAAAAAATCTGCATGGGCTGACTTTTGAGGTCATGAACAAAGCTTCAGCGAACCCATCAGAGTGAACAACAGAAATGTGGCTGACGAAAAAGCATTTTGCATTTAATTGTATTGGAAACTTAGAAAGTTCGCCACTGACACACACACACACACACACACACACACACACACACACACACACACACACACACGTATACGTATACATTTACACACACAATTGCACATCCTGCTGACACCTCAATGTGGCCACACTGTCACCTCAAACCTTTCCATTTACTGGCTGACAGGCCAGAGTTTCCACCAGCGGATGTTTTTTAAGGCCAGTGTTTCTTTGAAAAGACACTGAGGGCCTCAGTCAGGCAGGAGAAACCTGCGTCCTCTGCAGGAATCACCTTGGCTTCTTCCAAGTTTTCAAGCTGCATTAGTCAAATCTTTTTGGAACAAACTAGTTTTCATAGATCCTATTAGATCGCAGATTACAATTCGTTTTCATTTACATAAATTCTCACCAAAAAAACCCAACAAAAAAAACCTATTGTTGATATGACATGATTAAAATGAGGTCGTCAGATCAGAAGAACAAACCTGTGGGTTTAAACAATACAGGTTTCTCTTTCTTTCTGTGGAAGTAAGACACTAAAATCTATACACAAAAAAAGCAAACACACACACGCAGACACACGCTCCAACAGGAAGAGAGTGGGTGTTTGGGAGCAGCTGCATGGAGAGGCATCAGACCCAGCTTCCTCCTGGTGCAGCGAGCACCATCTCTCCTCCCTTTTCTTTTTCTCTCCCTCCATCTACTCATTTCCTTCTTCTCTTACTTTCTATTTCTCTGTCTATCTCTATCTCTCTCCCCTTCACAGACACAAACATACAGTACAGTCAGCCAGAAATACACAATATTATGCCACCATCTCAGATTGTCTCTTATCAGACACGAGATTCAATCTACAGCGTTGGCAGGAATTAGCTGGCTGTGGCGAGCACGCAGAAAAAAAACGACCTTGTGCATGTTGCAATGCCAATACTGTGTGTGTGTGTGTGTGTGTGTATGTGTGTGTGTGTGTGTGTGTGTGTGTGTGTGTCATGTTTCTGTCCTCTTTCCTCTGAATGGTGAAACATCGCCACTTGAAAGCCCGAACGTTGCACAACACTTTCCTGCGTCAGGCTCTAATCGAAGGCTGGCTGGCAACGATAACAACTTGACTCGTACACCTGTGTGCCATGAGGCTGAGAAGACACAGGGGGCAGATGGACAGAGCAGATAAAACTAGAAATAGAATACAAGTGAGAGAGATGTTTTGGAAATTTGACTGTTACATCAGTGGCTCGGCAGGAAACTGTCAAGTCTCTGATTGTTGCACAATCATCTTTGAAGTGGCTTGATTATGAAAAATGACATGATAAACAGGTCAACGTACATGCACCATAGCAGTAGTCGAACATAGTGTCTGAATCGAGGCCGGTGGAAACGTCCTGTAACACAAAGCTGCACAGGTGCATCTTGCATCTTGGCGTTTCACTTTCCTTTCCAGTTTCTTGTTCCTCCTCCCTAATGCTATCACGCAGCCCCATTCTAGCCAGTATTCCTCAAGTCTTATATTTTCTTTTAACCCCTCTCCTCACCCGCTGACTGTCAGCACCCCCTCCCCCCCCCCAACCCCTGTACGTGGTAACTGAGCAGAAGACACTCAGCAGTTATTTCTGTGTTTCCTGTGTGTCATGTGGTGGTAGCTCGAGCTAGCTGTAGCATGGCTGACAACACACAGGCTCCCAGGTGCAGAGTGTCACAGAGTGGGCCGTCAGCCAGAAAGCCTGTGGGCCAGTTAGCAGCCAACAGGGCCCTGCAGCACGTGCTGCTGCTCCCCCCCCCCACCCGACACTATCCTCGGTGGAAAAGAGGAACAAACTTGTGACATTATCTCTTTGGGAGAGAAGACGCGTCACGTATATGTGAACATGAGTGATGTTGTCTTTTTTTGTTTGATGTTATTTTATTATTATTTTTTTTTTAATGAGGGTACAGCCGCATTGAACTAACCTGTTCGAGAATACAGGTTTTTCTTCAAAAAGTTTGAACACGTTTTGAACTCGTGCACGACTGGGAGACGGTAGCTTCTCTGGTTATGAGCCGATCTACCGCATTTATTAATGTTTCTCCCACCGAGTTAAAGGGTCAGGCTGCACCGACAGAGCATATCCCTCGAGCGAAACCGGCATGCAGGGGCACCAGGGCCTGCCCTCTTCCCCCGGCTCGCCCCCAGGCCGCAGATGCACCGACCCAGACAAGGCTGGGCTTCTCTGGGCAGCACAGAGAGACTGCTGTGCTCTGGTTCCTGGAGCCCTGATGCTCTGATTGAGACCCTGCGCCCATGCAGGAACCAGAGGGAGGGGAAGGGAGGGGATGCGAACACATCTGGCATCTGCAAAAAACGCTGCACACAACCTCTCATATCGCCGGGAGAAAAATGTACAGGCCATATAGAAAAACCAAAGCCCTGTTTTCCCTCCGCTATCACACATGCAGAGGAAGATGCACACACCCACGCATATCCAATGTGTGCCGACCAGCTCAACAATCTCAAAAAGTAATTATGTGAGGAGCGCGACAAGAAGGCACAACAATTCTCCAGCTGGTAGCAAAGCACTAGAATACACAACTCTGTGCTATTGTTCTATTTATATAGTCCACCAAACAATACCATGTCAGTGTCTAAAACAACAACTTGTGTCACCGCATAGCAACTAAAGAGGAAATGGTATAAAACAATGCTACTTTCTATGATGTAGACATACAGCAGACTGTATATAAACATAACGAGATCTATTGAAGCTGTCAAGGGGAAGATAAATGAAAAGCTGTGAAAGGAGGACACCATGGAGAGCATATCAGAGAGCAAGAAATTTGTGTGGGTGCACGTCTCTGCAAGGTGTCTTTTTGGTGTGTTCGTTTCTTTTGCGTGGGCGATGCCTTTTGCATTAGGCGGCGGTACAGGACGGAGGTAGAGGTAGTGGTTGGGATGCGTGTTTACGTCAGTGTGTGTGTACGTGTGTGGGTAAAGAGAGCAGAGAACCTCTGATAAACAACAAGCACCTCTCTGTGTTGCGGCCCACTGCTCCACAGTGCTGCACGATTTCAAAAAAAAAATCTATTCTTTTTCTTCAGATGATTCAGCCTTAAAGCTTCGAGGTTTGGATAAGGAAGGGAAGGAAAATAATAATTAAAAAAAAATAAATAAATAAAAAAAAAAGGATGTTCGTAAGAGAATAATAGAACAAGATATGAAATGCATGTCCATGGTGGTGTGCATATGAGCTGCCTCTTCTCTTCAGGGCAACGGAGCATAGGCCAGTGAGAGGCATAGCGGCAAGCTGGACGGTATGCTCTTTGTGGCCAGCTGTGGGGCCATTAAAGGCCCATCTGCAGACAATAGGCTCTGTCTGAAGGGCACACAGCCCGGTTCCTGTCCTGCCCTGCCTCACTATGTTTGTGTATGGATGCGTATATGAGAGTACCATGCATTTCCATGCCCCATTTTAATCTATTACAAAGAGTACATGGAAAACATACACTCACTCAGACAGCTACTTCGAAACGTCACTCATTTTCACGTCTGCTTTAAACTTGGTTATTTTCCAAAGAAAATCTCTTCCTACATATTAACAGCTCATAACGCGAGTTTAGTGACAACGGCGTCTGCGTTAGGTGTCAGAAAAAAAAAAAGAATCCTGCCGTGGTTCACCGAGGCAACTCTTGTTCATGTCAGACACTGACGGTTTGGCGGAAAAACAGATTTCCCTGTGCGATTAAAGCCACTCGTCACAGGCGAGGACATGAAGATGACTTTATTAAAAGGTTATCTCCTCTCACACACTTGAGAAAACAAAGCAGAATGCAAAAATACAGGCAGGCACTGGAAAACAGCTAGCTGGCCCAACCACATACCACTCAGCGCCATTCGATCAAGCAACCCACAGCTTCACATGCCTCAACACACACACACACACACACACACACACACGCATGCACACGCACGTGCGCACGCACGCGCGCGCACACACACACACACACACACACACACACACACACACACGTGCGCGCGCACACACGCACAGAGCTGCTGCATGCAGACACATGCAAAAATATCTGTCCCAATACTAAAATAAGCCCTGAGAGGTTGCACCTGCACCTGTGCCCTGGTCCACACCTACACACAGGTGTCAGGATGTGACACATACACACAGACAGAGAAAGAAAGATAGAAGAGAAGGAGGGGAAAAACAAGAGCGGGGTGAATCAGACTACTGCGGTCGACCAAAAAGCTTTTTCAAGATATCATCTGTGCTTTTTGGAGTGTAACCATGAGTTTGATTTTTACTCTTAAACAGACTTTCAGGTTGACGTGTTTAATCTATTATGGTTCATTTCTCTCCTGTTTGATATGCAATTATATCATGAATAATATAACTTCTATTCCTAATTGAAGGTTTGTGGGGAGTGGCGTGAGGGTTTAACCAAAGTGTGTATCATATTGCATACATGAGTGGCTCTCGAGGCTCATTCTGAGATCCAGAATGAGTGGTGTGTCTGTGTCACAGTGAGTCATACACATTTGATCTCAGTGGTATCTCCCTTCTCAAATGGGGCAGAAAAGGGGACAAATAGTGACTTATCTTTAATATGTTTATATCTTCGTGGCAAACGCACATACACATGAACAGATACTGACACACGCATACGTAAACATATGCTTGCTACATTAACAAAAGGTTGGAGGAGGTGTATTTTATTATTTCCAAAGTGAGACATAAAAAAAAAAAATAGAGGCAGTTTTCAGTTTGTCTTTATAAAGCCAGCAAGTATTTACAGTAAAAACAAGAGTTAGACGGCATTAAAATCAAGCTTATGTTGTTGTGTTTGCATACTTATATGCTAGCGATCATATTCAAATCTGCATTTGTTAAACATGAAAGTTTGTTACCCTGAGCTCTGTCTGAGTGTTCTTGCTTTAAATGGGTGTGAGAAGGATGTTAGATGGGAAAACCATTTAGGATTGTGGATTTTTACCAACCGTCCAGGATCATGTCACATTAAAATAAAAAACTAACTCCACAAGAGCTCTGTTGTGTTTTTTTGAGAAATGTCGCCACCCTATGGAAGCTGACTGTTACTGCAGTCCGAAAGAAACTGCAAGACCTGCACTGTAAGTTATATTATACAGGTTATTTTTTTTCATTTTCATTGATTTTCCTTTAATGTTGTCTATTCTTATATAAAGCAATCTGATTTACTTTTGAGGCACAGTAATGATTCTTTGATTTGACGAAGATGTTTTTTTGTTGCAATTACCAACAGATAAAATAAACAAAAACTAAAATAGACATAATTACCAAGTGCATCAAAAACAAAAAAACAAAATAACACATTAAAGACATTGCATGATTAAATCAGTGCTAAAAAATATTCTTCCCTCAACTGCTCTTTCTCACCACACATCTGTCAAAGCTCGTCTTTCCCGGCTCCAATGGGACAGGAGACGCCGGTGCCTTTGAGGCCGCAATAGCCTTTAGGTACCTTCTTGAGATACTGCTGGTGATGGTCCTCGGCGTAGTAGAACTGCTGCCTCTCCAGAATCTCCGTTGTGATGGGACCGTAACCTTTTTTATCTAGCTCCTACGGGGACAAAAAAAACAACATTAACCACGGCAGTTAAAACGAGCAGCAGGAAAAGAAAAGACCTTTTCCGTCAGATGACACTCAAAGTGTATAGTTTAGGTCATTAAATTGATGCTCTACAAAAACAAAAAAAAAACAACAACAAAAAAAACCAGTCAAGAATGAATGTCTAAAAATCTTCACTGTTAAAGCATTTTATTCTGGGGCTATTTTCTAGAGTGAAATGACTCGGATTGACTTTGACGACGCAGAACTGCTGAGGTCTTTGATAAACAGTATTGCTGAAGGTTTAATCCGCTAAAACAGACCCATAAGTGAGGAAAGCATTGTGAGTACACAATATAGGTATGTGCTCAGATTCAGAAGGCTCCTTCCAGTCATGACAAACGCTCCGCTCTACTTCCTCCGACTGGTATAACTTCCTCAAAACGAGCACACCTGTTAAATGCTTGTTTTATTCTGTGGCGTATTGGATGTGAACTTCCAATACCTCTCACTAATACAGTAAAGAGTTTCTGCTCCGCAACTAGAAAGCAGGGTGATTGAGTGACAGAAGAAAGGAACATCTTTTTTCTGTTTGTAGTGCAGCATGCCTCTGTGACTCTCTCTGTGGGACAAAGCATCAAAGAGTATCCGCTCTCTTTGAGAACTCCTTAAGACACTTTCACACTTACCCTTTTCTAAACACCTTGAGAGACGCCTTCAAACGCACTAAAACAGCGCGCGCGCGCACACACACACACACACACACACACACACACACACACACACTAAACACCTCCGACAGATATATCAAAAGGTATACCTGCTGTGCTGAGTGGTTTTTTTCCATCTAATAATACAAGCGCTCGGTCCTCTCTCGATCAGTGCTCCTGAGAGCCGACAAAACAACAAGTCGGAGGTGCACTGGGACTGTCTGTGGGCAACAAGTAGCATGCATGTAGCTCGCTACACCTCAGAACAGTTTGCAGCAGAGGAGCTGTGCTTTGTGGGGGCGTCAATTGGGTTCAGCGAGCGCCATGAGACAGAAGCTAAATGTATTCGATCCAGGCTCCACCTGTTCTTCTCAGCTTCTGCGTATACCTCCTGTCTTTCTGCACGACACCGACATGTATACTGTTTTGCGTTATATCCGAGAAAGGAGGACTTTGTTCTTCTCAAAGTGACGAAACTTGGAAATTGCAGAGCTTGCTCATTCATTGAAGGCGAGGCCAGCTTGGATCCATGGAAATTGTGACGGATCCCACGGGGACACGCATTCGAGACAGAGAGAAGTATGAAAGTGTCCCATCATTCTCAAAAGACTTGTGCGGTGTTAGCTGCTTTCCATTATGGAACCGTTTGCTCTTTATGTTCCAAACAGTCAGAAATGCGGTTAAGGACACAGCTTCCATTGCAATCCTATATAGTACATGACAATGAAGAGCTTTTAAGCAGACACAAAATGTTCCAAGATGTGGAAGAGTCACTTTGAGACTGCGCCAATCATTGTTTTTATACAAACAATGTCTTAAATAATGTGTGGTTTAAAAGGTGCTGCTTGCACTGATGAATCCACAAAGATGTATCACTCATCGGCATTTATCAGCAAAGATTAGGTCGTTATTTTGGTTCTATGGACTTAACTTGACTGTTTACTCTCGCAGCTCCCATTAACTTAAAGGCATCAGCATGCAGCTACAGAGGGTCACACGGCAGGCAAAGTTAGAGGCTGGCTGGTGAACCCGTTTTCACTTTTTTCACTTTATAGCTCAACTGATCAACTGCTTTTGGGCAGCAACTATTATTTCCATAATTGATTAATTTGTCTATCATTTGCTGATTAATTCATTAGTTACTTTCAAGGAAATTATTCACATTTGAGAACCAGATCATGTTTGGTATTTTGTTTGATTAATCAGTTATTCCATCATCAAAACTACTGGCACTTAATCTTTGATTAATCAAGTAATTCTTTCAGGACTTAACAAATTAGGAAGTTGAAAAAGATATACTTAAACCAAACCAAGCTACATACATACTTGAGGTGACTTTTGCTTTTGCTGTGACTGAGCTGAACCGTTCGGAAATGATTGCAGGCAAGGAGCAAAAAAAAAAAACTTGCAAAGAGGCAAGAGCACTTTGATGGTTGAGCAATGCAAATTTTATTCCATAACCTGATTTTTTCCCTGCACAAGTTCACTTTTTTCAAAGCTTAAATAATTAAACTAAATTATTATTATTTATTGCTTTTCTATTATTCTATTATTATCTTATTGCTTGTGTATGCTGCTGTAGCGAAAAAAAAAATTCCCCTCGGGGATTAATAAAGTAACTACCTAACCTACCTAACCTAAATCCCTGTATATACAGTATATAAAGCATCAGCGGCACCCCAATGGACCATCAGTCTATATAACAAGACCAGCTTCTATATACACTATGTACGTATTAATCTTTCAAACCTGCATACACAATGCATGGTATAATCATTGGTAAACTATACTGTTAGTCGTAAAGGTGCTCCCGTCCTCTTTGCAAGTTTTGATACTTGTCTGCTACCTCCAGTTAATTGGTTGTAAAAGTTCAACAAGTTCCGCTTTATACTTTTTGGTTATCTGCAATTGTGCGTTGGGAGAGGGAGACAATGTATGTGAAAAGCATCATCACTAAGTTATGAGACAGAATAATGTCAGTGAAGGGCATCGGAGTAGTGTGTCATTTCGTCCACATGGAGGCAGTGTGGTACTGGCTGTGTGTGAGCACGTGTGCTGGAGGTGATGCAGTGGAGTCAGTAAATCAAAGCTCTGCGCCCCACAGAGAGGCTGAGGCAGCAGCTGACCTCTAAGTCCTCGGTGGCTGCCTCTACAATGTGAGGGCTCCAATCTCCCTGCAGGAAGGACCCAGTGTCCACAAACCAAACTACAGCGCAACGCAGCCTTCGGCGCACCACACGCAACCTATTTTAAACGAGCGTATTTACCTTTGGAACGCAAACTGTGAGCAGTCTGACACAGAAGAACCCATTTTTCCCGCCTATATCCACCAGCACTGTGGTGAGCCAGCCGACACAAGTGCAGAGCTTTGTTGGGCCTAATTAATCAGTCATCACCACCAAACCACAGCAGAGGAGAGCCCTCCGGGGCAGAGGACGCTCCACTCGAAGACAGCACAGTGTCCAAGGAAAGGTCTGCTCTTCCGAGCAAACATACACCTCCAACCTGACACCACCCCACCCGCACCACTCCTTCGCTCTCCATCCAGTCCTCTACAGCAGTCACAACACGGCGGCCATTTTAGATCTATAAATCAGAATGCATGGCATCATGCCACTGTGTATAACCTTATTTGGCTTTGCTTTCTCTCTCTGTCTCTCTCTCTGTCTCTCTCTGTCTCTCTCTCTGTCTCTCTCTGTCTCTCTCTCTCTCTCACTGCAGCAGCAGCAAAGGAATGGAGGGAAGAATATGGAGGGTAAAACTGGCAAAGATGGGGGAGAGAAAATTCTGGAGAGAAAGTAAACTAGATGTCCTCAAGTTGAGCATTTTGATGCTGTTCGTGATGACGCTCAAATGATGACCGATAAAAGGGGAGAAATCTGTGTGTCCGTGCATCTATACATTCGTATAGACAAGCATGTCCATGAGTGTGAGAGGACTGATAGAAAAGAACACTTTCAGAATAGCTAACGTGTGTGCGTATACACACGTATAACTCAATTTGTGGAGACAGAAATCGCTTCACAAAGCCACGTTGTGGGGACTCGCCTACTAGTCGCAAACAAAAAGCTGCTTCCCGAAAAGTAAGCCACTGACTTCAGGATTGAGACATGGTTTTTGGTTGTGGTTAGGATTAAGACGTGGACTGGTTATGGGTAACGTTGGGTTAAATTTGAAGCTAATAAGTGTAAGTCAATGCAATGTCCTCCTAAGTGACAAAAACATGTTGGTGTGTGTGTGTGTGTGTGTGTGTGTGTGTGTGTGTGTGTGTGTGTGTGTGTGTGTGTGTGTGTGTGTGTCCAGGGCTGAGCTCACTCAGCCCAGTCAGCCCTTCCTTTCTTCACGCCTGTCGGAAAGACTCCCATCTCAAAGACATGGCTGAATGGGTGCATTTCTCTCTCTCTCTCTCTCTCTCTCTCTCTCTGTGTGTCTCTCCTCCTTTCTGACTCTCTCTCCATCTCCCTCCATTGCCGATTCCCTCCCTCGCTCTCCCATGTGAGCACAGACCACCGCTTCGTGCTTACCAAGTCCTCCCTACTTGCCAGCCAAGCGAGAGAGCCCCCTCGCGCCATCGCCATCGCCAGAGAGGCGGCCCCGGGACACAAATAGGACGTGACACCCCGAGAGAGGGTTGAGGTGGAGGGAGAAGAAGAGGAAGAGGAGGAGGAGGAGGAGGAAAATGTACTCTCTCCTCCCTCTCTTGTCTCTCTGAGTCGTCTTCCCTCGGAAGGCCTACGGCTGCAGAGTGGTGGGGAAGAGACACGCACTGACATAGAGTTTGTGACACCCGATGACTCATGGTGAAGACATTTGAAGAGGAATATGACCTCAATTCGGTGATTTATGTAATCAGCCCTGAGTCCACTGCTGTTACTGGTATGGGGTTATTGCTATTTACCATTTCTATGAATGTATTCGTCTACGAGTTCTCACATTTGAATTTGCATTATATGCATTAGCATAATTGAGTACAGTATCGCCACAGCATTTCGTACACGGTTTATAATATAAATAAAATAATTTGGCAGAGGGGAAAGAAGTATTGAAAATTTTACTTGCGCAAAATTGCAAGGGCTCAATGTAAAAATGAGTGTATCACTCGTATTATGCCCTACATCCAATTTTTATTTGAATAAATGTACAAAAGTAATAGCAGCTATTTGTACGTGACAATATTAACAGTAGAAATACTTGAAAGGTCTCAGTATATTACTGGAATATTGTGGATTATTATTATTATTATTATTATTATTATTATTGATGAACTGCAGTGTAAGCAGCCTAGAAAGTCCTGCCTGGTGTCCTTAAACACATTGTTACTACTTCATATAGTCTCAGGTAGTGCACTCTATTATATTGAATCATTTTTTTCTGATTGATTTTAAGATGAGTACATGTTTAGATGTAAATATATTGATTAATAACGTGAATTAAAACAATAAGTACCCACTGCAATGTAGCTGGCTAAAATATAAATACTCCCGTAAAGTAAAAAAGCATATCGAAGTTGTACTACTTTCGGCATCTCTAACTGAGAATGTAACACTCTGCATCTCTTTCACTCAGATCTAAAACCAATGTAACGTCGACTGAAGCTGCACACCTGATCTGTGGAGCACAGAAATTCCTTCAAAATGTTCAAATGTAAATACACTTGGAGTACCGCAGACAGCAAAAGCCACTCCGTGGTGAAATGCTCGTAATAGACGGGCTGTGGCTCTGCCTGAAAACACATGAAATAGCCTGACATGATAGTCATCGACTAGTCCGCCGCACCATGCTTGCCCTCAATGACCTCAGGGAGAGCGAGGCAGAGTGGGAGTGATGGAAAGACGACCGAGGCGAAAAACAGACGGGGATGAGAGAGAAAGAGACGTGGAGATGGTGAAGTGATGGCGTGAAGTAAAGGAGGAGAAGAGCACATGGGATTAAATAGAGGCTGATGGTATAAAGCAAACACACAAACTGGTACATCTGGAAGAGAGACAGAGAATAGAGCTGCAATGCTTCTTGCTCATGTGCAAAATGCCATGTATGCTAAACATTCGTGAACATCCCTGCATCTGTATGTTTGTGCGACCTAAAGGATGTATATTCTGTCCATGCTCCGGAGGATGAAGAGCCGTTTCTCTGCCGTGCTCAGTTCATCTCTCTCTCTCTCAGCACGGGTCGGGCATCCATTTTAGCTGGGCTCTAATCTTCAGCGAGCGCTCCTACATTTTGTGAGCGAGGAAGCCAACACTCCTACATTTTGAGAGGGGAGAGGATGCACGCACTTCGGTCTCAGCGAGGCGGTGCACGCTCATACGTTTTCCTTTTTTTTTTATTTTATTTTTTTTTAATTCTAGGGCAGACAACAAGTAGCTCAGTATCTGAAGACCGAAAAAGCACGAGATCAGCGCTGCTTTCTTGTAAAAAAAAAAAAAAAAAAAAAAAAAAAGCGGTCACCTTTTAACATTGCAGCTGCAATGCAATGGACAACATCTCCCTGGTGGATGAGCATTTACCTTCTGGCGACTAAAAAAAAAAAAAAAAAAAAGTTATTTTTGAACAATACACCACTAACAGTTCTACATTATTCTATTCATTTAATCCAATAATGTGTTACATGAGCAGGACTTCTTGTTACTATTGATCAGCTGAGCACACAGCTAAATCTTTTAAGGATTTTAGTATAAAGCACAGACAGGCTAGAAAAAAAGGAGAGCTGGGGAATAGTTGGAAGCGTAAATGTGACTTTTGAAGACTTTCCAAAATAAGAAACGTGATCTTGTGTGACTAGAAGCCCGATTACGAAACCTGCTGATGCCGTGCCCCGTTTTAACAACCCTCGGGCTGCTCCTCCAGACTTCTAGCCCCAAATGATCTCCCTTTCTTTTTTTTTCAGCCATCATCCGAACCCCTGTGCACCCCCCCCCCCCCTCCTCTACATCCCCCTTTCAAGCTCATTAAGTTAGGATGCTTTATCAGAGGGCACACTCACCCCTCCAAGGCCCTACACACACACACACACACACACACACACACACACACACACACACACACACACACACACACACACACACACACGTGGGCAAACACACAATATTCAAGCTGGCTTGATAATACCTATTGTTCATACATGCGCGCGCGCACACACACACACACACACACACACACACACACACACACACACACACACACACGTGTATATATAGAACCCCCGTTCATCCGTTTTTCTCTCCAAACCCCTAACCCATCTCTAAGCCACCCCCACCTCTACCCCCCCCACTCTCCACTCTCCTCCTAATCAACTCTTCCCATCCCTCCTCTCTCACCCTCCGCTCACCCCCTTGCCCCTCACCCAGCTCCAGGGAGACACGTTTTTAGCAGAGAGGGAGGGATAGAGAGAAAGAGAGAAGGGTGGAGAAAAAAAAAAAAAAAAAAAGAGAGAGATGGGGGAGACAGAGGGAGAGAAAGAGATGCACTCCTCCTCTCTGCTCTGCTGCCACAGCGGCTTGGCTACAGGAGCCTTTGATGTTCTGCAAATTTCAAATTTCATTATAGAGAACCCCCTTCCCCTCTCCCCACCCTCTCTGCTCTCGCGCTTAAACAAGCTTTTCTGCCTCACCCTCCCCTCCCCCCCCTCCCAACCCCTCCAACCCCCTCTCAGTGCTGAAGTTAAGAAACTGAAAGCCCTGCAGAAGAGACTCTTCGTATGGGTTAATTATTCATTGGGCTGTGCCTGTATGTGCCAAATGTATGTCTGTGTGTGCCTGTACGTACACGTGTGTGTGTGCGTGTGCGTGTGTGTGTGTGTGTGTGTGTGTGTGTGTGTGTGTGTGTGTGTGTGCGCACGTGAGTCATGGGCTGGCGGTGGGGTGGAATCTGGATTTTGTGATGCCTGTCTTATCTTTGGTCGTCTTAGATTGCCTCCACCCACTCTCCCTTGTCACTCTACTGAACATGCGTTCACGTCTCCTGATGCTCTCCCAGAGTGCACTGGCCTTTTAGGATAAAACACACTGACACACAACCTCACGTTCACCGGCGGACTCACACAGCAAGTCCTTCCTCTGTAGAGATGCCATTTTCAAGCAGAGCGTTCTTGAGACTCAGCATCGATGCGGCAAAGCAACCATTTCAGGGCAGGAAGCTGCCATTTTGGTACAGAGTGTGTCAGCTGCTTTGAGAAGATGTGTCCCAGTGGTCCTCAGATGAAACTGGGGTGCCACTGAAGTGGTTGACAGATTGGTGGTGTCAGCATCGTTGGTGGGGAGAGAGTCGGGGAGACTGAGCGACAAGGAAGGGAAGCGTCGGAGTGCCGTTTCTCCTCTAGATGTTTGTAAATGTGTGTGTTTTGTGAGCGTCTGCAGTGAGCTGGATTAAGGTTCTCAGCGTCTCCCTGGCATGAAGCTCACAAAAAGATAATGCTCAATGTATTAGCATTTCTTGTGCTGTAAGATGAACTCGGTGAACCCTGGGCTGTTTTTGCTTGGTTTTGCCTCATTTTCAAGCTTGTGGCACTGTGACTTACCTAGAGCCTGCCATATATTGTTATTTTCAGAATCCACAAGACTAAATGGATTTGCTTACATGACGTGACCTCTCTCTGAGCATAGCTGGTTTCACAATCTCGTAAGGCCCTTGTATTAGTAATCTATGTGTCCGTTTTCATCCTAATACTGAGAACATATCAACAATATTACAAAGAATCCATATTTCTACCTATGAAATATGGATTCGTCTCACTCTATCCAATGCTAAAACACTATTTCATGCCTTTGTCTTATCCAGGCTTGAATACTGTAATACACTTATCTGCTTACCAAAATCAAATATTTGCAAATTACAACTCGTACAAAATACTGCTGCAAGAATATTAACCAACAGTGGGAAATGTGATCATATCACCCGTGTTCCTGTACGTATGCGTGTTTTTGTACGTGTTGTCTTGCACAGTAGGTGACAAATACTCTATTTGTAATGCTTTGTATGTAGTTTTTCTAATGCTGCTTATTGTTTTTATTATATGTAGGTATGTTTGGTGATATTGGGCTACATTAAAATTTTCTAGTATAGTTTTCAGAAAATCTACATTTTGTTTTTTTGGGGGGGGGGTAGGGGGGGTTAGCTCAGCTGTCATGAAATTGTTCAATGTTCAAATTTCCAATTTCAAAGTGTTTTTAAAAGTTAAAGTTGAGTGTCAAGTTCATTAAATAATAAATATATTGGATTATGATTTTATTCGAACACAACACAATATACTATATTGTTAATCTAATGAACCATTGATCAAATAAACACAATTGGAGATGAGAGAACTGTCTTTTTCCAAGCTGTATTCTTGATATTGCCTTCACTGATGAACATGCGTTGGCACTATATTTCCTATCACACTCTGTAATGCATGTATGATATCTGTACATTCCTCTCCCCATTTCTTCACACAACTTGTATTTACAAAAAAAATACATTTTTCTTTTTATATTCTCAATCCACCGCTGGCTGGTTGTGTTAAACACTATGAGGTTGGATGGCTTAGAAAGCTCGTTGGTGTATATGCTTGTATGTGGGGGTGTTGAAGGGTCATAGTCAGTTGACAGCCAAAGGGCGGGGTCATCGTCAGTTGATAGCCTGTCAGTGATGGCCCTCTGATCTGTGTGCTTCCCTATTTTGCTTTTCCTGCCTCCTCCCCCCACCTCCCTACCTTGCTAGTCCCAGCTGCCACTGCTCTCTCACCTCTGACCCCAGCCCAAGGCCAAGGTTGGGAGGTTGTTGCCACAGCAACACAACAGCCCTCCGGCCCATGACTGCTGACCTCGGGAGGCCCCAAGTAACCGTGACGATCATAATTTGCTCCTCTCTGCCCCCTGCCAGCTCGTCCATGAATACCATTTAGAGGAGAGAAGAAGCGAACGAACCAAAGTGATGTGGGGATCAACGAATGGATGGATGGATGGACGGACGGATGGACAGATGGACTAAAAGAACAAAAGGGGAACGCGCGTGCCATTGAAAGGGAGAGCTTTATAAATTAGTTTGGATGACCTATTGAGCCTCTTCCTGGCTTTCAGTTTAAGAAAAAGGCTTTCACGAAGTGGATGGAGATGGGCATCATTGAAACAGAGCAGGTTCAGCTTAACTAAACAGCGTAACAGGTCACCACGCCAAACACTGGCCTTTAATTGTTATTTAAATGACTGAGACAACTCTATCTTAGTCTCGCTTAACGGCTAAAAAAAAAGTTTCCTTTAATTGTTTCAGTTTTTTGGGGTATAAATACATTTTGTTACTGATATATTATATGCCGATTTCTATTTTTAAATTGTTTTCACAAGTTGCTCTGCCGCTATTGCTTTACTTCCACGCGTGGTTCGGTTACATGCAACACCATGCTTGAGTTAATGTAATAATATAACCCTCTGATGTGTAAGTGTGGGTATCATACCTGCTGGAAGGCCTCTTTGCTCTTCAGTGCCAGCTCCTGTTGAGTGGGGTGTGATGTGTAAATGGCAGAGCGATACTGAGTACCATGGTCATTCTGCTGCCTCATACCTGCAGGAAACACACACAAAAAAGAAAATAAGACACCCCACAAATAAGCACAAGTGGCACAATCACAGCAGACACAATGTCATTTGCATGTAAAAGGTTTTTTCCCCCCAATTATGTCATCATCGTGCATCTTGAATTCATGAAGCCAAATGAATTCAAAGATCACAGCAGATTTGGGCTTTCATTAGGGAGGCCTGTGGTGTGTAGGTGTATGGGCACATGTAGGTGGGAGCATTTTGTTATTCTTTGTCATCTATGTGGCACTGTCGGAATTTTCATCAGCTTTACATCAGTGTGTTTGGAGGAAGCCCAGGCCTCGTGTACCTTGATTAGGAGGCCAAGCAGCTGCCATCACTTCTGCGCTTTTCAGACGCCACAATCCTGAGCAGCTCTGGCATCCATGGACACATCAATGGCAGACCGCTCTCATCTCTCACTCTCTCTCCCACTCAGCGTTTCTTTCTTCTTTTTACTTAAGGAGTGTCGATCTTTTCTTCATCTATCTTCCTAAATCCGTGTCTTTCTCAAAAGGCCAAAGATTTTTTGTTAGAGGCCTTTACAGACATGCCTTTCAGCCCACTGACAGTTACAGCATCTGAGTTCATTTGAACAACAGACCCCCACCCCACCTCTCCTTCCTTGCAGCCACTGTCATTTCAATTGGTCCAATTTTGGCTTCTGGTCAATGACTGCCAGTCAGAACAAAGGTGTAATGATCATTGTTACAGTGTGTATCAAAGGCATCATATACGCAGTGTCTTTGTCAGGTAGCAGTTTCTGCACGTCTTGCTGTCGAGTCCATTTCGTCCATGTCTTTTAATTAAATTCCTGGCTGCAGCAAAACAAGCTGTAAACACAACAGCACAGTATCACCACCTAATAAGGCTGATATGTGAACATGTTGGCAAACAGTTGCTTATTTCAGACATCAGACACAGAGCAACATTAGCATTCATTTGGAGCTGTGCTTGTACCCAATCAACAAATTTGAGCTTGAACACTTGAACACTTGAGCTCCTTTCAGCTGTGTTTTGCTGTCCACCAACTCCTGAGGGGAATTTTTGGCTTTCCAGTAGCTAAATGCTCAACTATGTTCACCAGATAGTTATTCATATTGTCCCTCTTATGTTTAGGGCTTGGCAGTTTATGTAGTGTTTTTTTTTTTTTTTTTTTTTTTAGAGCTTTCTTTGCCAAAATCTTTTGTATACTACTATAATTACCAAACAATCTATTTCCAATAACTTCCGATGACAAAAACAACATACAATGACCGTTCTCATACCTAAATGACAGAAAAGCTCAATTGTCGAAATCACACACATGACTGTTGGACGGTAGCAGCAGCAAACATACTGGAGCTTACTCGTCATGGTAACAACAAATACATGGCTAACATAGTGAGAAGGTCACAGTTAGGTTTTGGCCCTGAAACCAATTGGTTAGGTCAAGGAAAAGATGATGGTTTGGGTTCAAATTAAGTCACGTGTTAACTAACTTACATTAAAAAAAATGTTTGCAAGATAAACAAACTCAACAAAGAATTTGTTTTCACACACAACAACAGAGGTCGTCTGGGTAAAATTCCTGCATCCATCCAACTACTTGTACTTGATTGGATCAGCAGGATGGACATTTGGCTTGTGATAAGTTGTTACGTTGTAGAAAGGGTTCAAGTTAGGGTCAGGATTGAGGTTAGGGACCAGTTGACTGTAAAGAAACCATTCACAGCAGCAGACAGATTAGAGTGCGTGTCGCTCCTGCTAAACCAATCCAACGCCAACCTTTGCCACTTTTTATTCAATGTCACCTGTGTGTTTGAGTCATTAAAATGTGCACTGCGCTACAGTATGGGGAAATATATCTTTTCTATCTTTGGGAAGCCAATATAGCTTCCTTTGATAAAATATGTATACATATAGAGTATATCAACCAATCAGATGTGACCACTGCAATGCACTTATCTGTAGTGCTATATCCCGATTTATTTTTCAGAAGGGAAGTGATTTAAACTATATAACCTGTATTTTATATTTTGTCAAACGACATACTGTAAGTTACACCTGTTGTAGTATCTTATCTGTCGGCTTCCTATTTATATTGAGGGAGAACAACAATCTCCCCTGACTGTGCAGACAAGACATCTCCCTGACACACTGATCTGCATATCTTGTTCTCTTTAGATTAAATGTTACCTTACATCATAGAGTGTCACAACCTATCTGTGACACAGTCTGTTCAAGCATAGTAGCTATAAGACTTCATCTTGTCTTCATTCAAATCAGAGGAGACAAGCAGACTTCGCCTGCTCTCCGACACACATTGAATAAACTAATGTTGCTGCCTCAGAGAATTCGCTTCACTGAGAATTTCTTCAACAATATTAAATGCTTGTGTGGTTTAAATATGTTAAAAGAGCGTGATGTGGAGAAAAGCCTACTTAACAAAAGGCGTACGTCATCAGTCTTGCAGGATTTTGCAACGAAAATATTGCATTCAAAATCTGAATGAGCAACCGTGAAACTAACATTTGATCCATTCAGTCCGATAACATGTGGAAAGTCACAAAGAGCTGTATGATTAAATTATTTTTTATCCCCATTCAAATTAGCGTAGGGCTAAGCTTGGAGTTAGCCAGCTCGGCCGGTGCAAGTCTTTGGTGCTCATGTTCTGCCCATAGAGCATGCCCACTATGCATTCATGTCTCACCAGACACCAGATTTAAAAAGTCTGTATAGTGTGAAATGCAGAGATATTTACCTGGTGGTGATTTTCTTAATCAGCAATGTGTGAACTCATTTGGTGAAGCAATGAGTGTTGCACTATTGATTTAAAGTGACTCGCGCAGTTGACATTAGTAAAAGGGAGAACCTTACTCTTAACAAATAATCTATAGTTCAACATTTGACAAATATAACATGCTTTCTTGCCAGTAAGATTATAAACATAATATCACTGTAATTTCTGTGCAATTAGGATTATTACGTAGCTAAAAACCTGGCAGCTAGTTAGCTCAGTTTAGCATAAGGACAAGAATCAGGGGTAAACAATCTTTAACTTCTCTTTCAACTTTTCCACCACCACTAGAGACAATTCTATAAATGTGAATTTTCTAATGTCTCCATCTATCTCCACCCTCACCCTCTTCCTCTCCATCTCTGCAGTGTTGGATGTTGGCCATCTTGCCCCCAGCGTTGTTGTTCAGTGACGAGAATAATGGTTGCCCCTCCATCAAAGGCCACCAAGTCACTCTACTATTGGCTGTCCACCAGAGCCTTTCCTCTGATTCGCTGGCTGGCAGGGGTCTTGTAGCTTTGATGCACCCCCTGACCTCCCCTACTGACCGCCCCAACCACACACACAGCAACATTTGCATTTACAAGATCATTTATGGACAAAATATGCATATTAATCATGAGGAAACCCCGTCATATATCATGGAACTCCTGGTTTGATTGCTGTAATTTGATAAAAGCTATTTTACAGCTGAGCAGAATTCATTTTGTACCTTAAAGAAAAGGTAGAAGATGACAAAGGCTTTTCATCACAAAGAAATGGTTGAAGATATGAAATTTCAGAGAAAAGTCATGAGACAAAGACCCTTGAGTGCTAATAGCTGCTTCCAACACAATTAAGATTCCGCTCATATTCTGAGATCCATCCACCATCAGAAGAGGAGTTACTCCCCAATCAAAATATTAACACCATCCAATTTATCAGCCTAGCTTTTGATTATACTAACTCCAAATCCATCCCCATAAGCATTCAATCCTCAAAGAACTACAACGGCAACAAATACCACCCAAAAAAACTCAGATTCTCTCCTCCCGCCTCCACCGTCTCTCTCTTGCTCTCTCCATTTTTAACAGCCCCCTTCGTTATTTTCTCCATCCATCAAAGGCGGCAGTAATTATTAATGAGAGCCTCCCTGTTCGCTCTGCATTATGCATGAGAGCCTTGCCTCTGAAAGCACAGGGTAATGGGGGTGGACAGAGGAGGAGGGGCTATGGGTCACACATGCGCACACACATATACACGGCACTGCCTCTCAGGGTCACCGACCTATGCCCACAAAGCCAAAAATATTAATTAATTGCCGCACCCAAATCAGGAAATTTTAAAGTAGCCCCTTAGACCAAATGGAAGCCAAAATCAGGCAAAGTGGGAGGGTGGTAGGGTAGCTCAAGTCTCAGAGGGAGTAGCTGCTCTCTCCAACAAACGTTCATGCACAAACCTGCGCACACAAATGTACATCCAGGCACTTTTTGGGCTTCTTGTGTTTAAACCCGCTGAGATTTCTTGCAACTCTGTAAAATCTCTTCCAGTGTTTACCCTCACACAAAAAAAATGGCTCCACTCAGCTTTTCCCTGCTGGCTGTTGGGGATAAAAGCCTGCTATTTCTCCCACTTCCAACTTCACCATCACTCCTTCCTTCTGCAATTTGCTGCTAATTCACTTTTCTTCTCTGGCTGCTGCCTAGCTGCCCGCTTACTTATTTTCTTCCAGATTCTATTCCTTGATCTCTTTGCCACATACATGTTTGTGTGCTTGAAGGATGGCAAGGTTTTGGCTTGCACAAAGCGTAGCAACATTTGTGAGTTTGAGTTGCAGGCAAAAAAAAAAGAAAGAAAGAGATGAAACAGTAAGAATGTAATGAGATTAAAAGGGACGGTAGTTTCTATGAAAAACTGAAAAGCAGGGAGGAGAAGAGGAAGAGATGGAGATAGGAATTACAGGCCGGGGAAGAGAGAGGGCATTGTACCGATGCTTGTCACGCTTTAAACGCGTCCCTTCTTCCCGCCCTTCTACAGAACTGGTGGTCTGACCCCGGCTTATTTTTCCTCTTTTTACGCGACGATTCTTCATTCGTTAACAACTGTAAAAGCTGAGATTAGTCTCAACTCCACACCGCTTTGTGCACTGTCCCTCCTTCCCCTGTCTTTTTCAGCTCTCTCACTGCCGCCGTATTTCAAAAGACCGGTCGACACTTGCAAGGCAAGAATAGTTTGCAAATGAAGCAAACAAAATCATTTGGAGACCAAGAAAGAAAGAATAACAAACATTTCAGCAGTCAATCTACTGTCAGTGTCCGCAATTAAGGAATGTTTCTGCATAATTGGTGACTTTTTGCATGCTTCTGAGCGTGGAGGAAAAACATCTGAAGTGAATTCAGAATTATTGCACTTGGCAGCGTGTACCAATTAGACTGCAGCAAAGTGAGCACTAATGAACAATCTAATGTAGTTTCTTTTTTTCTGCTTCTTTTACACCCAAACTCCATCTCCATGTCATTCCCTGCAATATTAACCCAATTTAGGTGTCCAGAGAGCTTTAACTCTGCCCTCTGCACATGCTGAAAGATCAACAGGGATTATGTGGTGGTGATGGAGTCATCATTTCTATGATTCTGTCCAAAAAAAAAAGTACACTACAAATAAAAGAAGTATAATGCCTGATAACTGCAGTCTTCCCTGTGTGTGTGTGTGTGTGTGTGTGTGTGTGTGTGTGTGAGATAGTACTCAGGGTTGTGCCGTGCCCCGCGGTCCTGTTACGACTGTGCGTGCCAGCAGAGCTCTCTCCTCCTCTCCTCTCTCAGCTGCTATTTTTGCCCTGTTCTTATGTAAGCCGCTCCTGACGCGCTGGAGACAGAGGCAGAGTACGAAGTTGGGATGGAGAGAGCATCCCCAGCGGACACACGCACACACTCGCCTGCACGTGCAAACACATGCATGCGCGCACACACATGCACTGCGTACAGTGAACATATATATATATATACACATACATCACACACGCATACGTAGGGGAGTGAGCATGTGACATA
The DNA here is from genome assembly GCF_022577435.1 of Embiotoca jacksoni. Taxonomy (NCBI): domain Eukaryota; kingdom Metazoa; phylum Chordata; class Actinopteri; family Embiotocidae; genus Embiotoca; species Embiotoca jacksoni. The sequence goes on from NW_027185318.1 coordinate 6,716,087, forward strand.
CACAAACAAGCAGAGCAAAAGCGAAAGCGATGCTCTGCAGGCTGTCAGATGGTGACACAACACGTACAGAAGCAATCTTAAATCAGACATGCGTGTGCCTCAGCAATCGTACTGTGACCGTGTGTGCACATGACTCTTTGGTGTACATGAGCACATCATGAGGATTACTGCGGCAACAATCATCATCTACTTTAAAAAAAAAAAAAAAAAAAAAAAAAAAAAAAAAAAAATCTGTTTTTATCTTGCTTCTGTTTTGTTCTCTCCATACTAGAGCAGCACTCTCTAACATGATCACTTCAGGGTTCTGGGCATGTTGTCAGAGTACCGTGACTCTGGCCCTTTAGATGTTTATTTTTAGCTGCACCTAAATCTAACGAGTACAGCATGCTCCACTGTTGTACACCAATCAGTCCGGATGAGAGCATAAGTTAGACTCTTCAAATTATATCTCCATCTACTACAGAGTGTTCAGGTCAGCTGTTTTAGCAAACATATTTTTATCATAACCTCCAATTACACTGTTGAGATCAAATTGACTTATTATATAATATTTAAAAATGAGGTGAAGATAAACATTATTCAAAAATCACTGCTCCAAATTTAATAATAATAATAATAATAATAATAATAATAATACTATAATTTCTTAAATTTACTGTACAGAATGAAATGTAGGCAGTCTCACTTCCCTGGAGGCGAGATGTTAGTAAAAACATATCGATTTTTCAAATGCTGCACATCTTATTTTCCAGCAAAAATCTTTTCACACATTTCATCTGAATTTGTGTGCTGTCAAATCAAATGCACAACCTGCTGTCAACTCAAAATGCTGCAGATGTTATAGGCAGTCTACAGTTTTGTGTGTTTGTGCGTGTGTGCGGTGCTTTATCAATCATCATTTTGCAAAACACTCATGATGTGTCCGCCTAAGGTTGGGATCAATGTTTTTTTTGAAGTTGGAGTTTGTTTTTTGTTTTCCCTTTCTTGTTACTACTTCTTCCACCCCTTACTTTCTCATTTTATTTCTCCAATTTTATTTCAATCCAAGTCTTATTTGTGTCCATCTATTTCCACGCGTGGCAAACAAGTGCACAAAACTCCACAGAAAAATGACACAATTTTAGTTATACAAACACAAGACTTCTAAAACAAGTTAGAAAAATTTATAACTCCACCATAATCAAATGGACATGCTGCACTCAACCCCCACACTGTGCACACACGTGCCGCAATCTCCATAAATTACGTCCGTCAGCATGTGTGAGGGTGTAATAACTGACACCTGGTAATGAGCATGCCGTCTTCAGCCAACCACAGGAGAGAAATGGGGGTTGGATTAGAAGTGTGGGGGTGGTAGAGGTCACAGGTCAGAGGTCAAGGTCACCTCCTGCGGGGTTTGGCTTTAGATGGCAGGGGCACCCCTAAAATTGAGGGATGTGGTGACACAGGGGGACACGGGGGGACCCCAAGAGGGAATTGGCGTGTGTTGCAGCCAGCTGGGATGATGATATTATATCAAGGAATATTCATGCTCATTTCAATTGTCAGAAAAATAACTGCCACCAGCATGAGTCAGCGGGAAGACAGCTTGATTTATGTCTGCTTTGTAATCTGACCTCGGCAATGCAAAATGTGTGAAATGTGACGAGTCATTTTAGTACTCTACTTGATAAGATGCAAAAATAGCTTTTCACATAGAGTACTATGCAGCAACAACACAGCACAGTTTACACCCATATTGTAAATTACATTTTCACTTCAAAAAAATAAGCTCAAATGAATGAAAATAGCCATCATTGCTGGTTTTTTGAAAACCTGTTAAGTAGATGTGAGATAGACTTCTTTACTTCTGTGTGACTCCACCAGTCTACCTACAAGGGTGAGCGTGCACGTACGTGCAGACGTTATCAAATGAGGACAGCTGTGTCGGCCATTTTAGCTGTGCATTTGTGTTTTTGTGTCTATCGGCGTGTGCCTGTGATGCCTGTTCACTGACGCAGCATCAGCAGCCCACACCATAAATACTGCATGGCCTCAAAAAATAGAGAGGATGGAGGGGAAGAGGAAGTGAAGGAGAGGAAAAAAGATGAGGAGGAAACAATGAGAAGGGGAAAAGCCTCGCTCGTTAAGATGAAGGGCGACGGAGGAGTGTGTGTGTGTGTGGGGGGGGGGGACTGAGGAAGAGATGGGAGAGCGGGGAAGAGGGGGGGGGGGAGCAGGGAGGAGAGAGTGACTAAGAGATAAAAGAGGAGTGAGTGGATTTGAGTGTGTTTGCGTGATGAGCGGATGGCCTCGGGGAGCGGTCGACTCACTGTGCTGCTCTGCGGAAGTACCGACGGGCTCCGGGCCGTTTGCTCACTCACTCGCCCCTCCGCTCCGTTCACGGCAAAGAGGACAGGGGTTTGTGGGGGTGCAGGTGTGTGTGTGTGTGTGTGTGTGTGTGTGGCGGGGGGGGGGGTTAATCGCTGTTTGAATAGGTTAAGGGAGCAATAAAATAGAATGGTAGAGCAGCAATAGGAGTCGTACGGTAAAATATAGGGATGAATTGACAGATTGGTAAGGTACAGGAGTGGCCGGATGAGATGCTCCTATCCTCCACTGGGAGTTTAGGGCACCGGGAACATGGGGAGTGAAACGGGGCCTCCGGGCCTCTGAAACCAGGAAGTATCCAGTGAACAAACTGATATGCATCTTGTGCAGCTCTGTGCACCCTCTTCATGTACAGCGTGTGCGTCCGTCGTGAAAATTCACATTTACAAATTAAGCCGCGCTTTAAAGCTATTGGTACGTATAATAAGCACTTGTGTAACAATATGCTCGGGTATGGAAATGTGTGCGTACGTGATCCGCGGTGTGTGAAAGAAGAGCAAGACGCGTTTGCATCTCGACAGTGATTATCCTAAATGTAATCATGTTTTTAACAATTATGATGAAACAGCACTGCTGTTGCCCTTCCGACATGCAGATGTCCCTTTGACTGCTGAGAGTTTGTCTGTGTGCTCGAGTGTTTCCGTGCACTCGTGCGAAGGTATGCTACTGAGGAGTCGTCTTAACGTAGACATAAGAAACTTAGAATATGGGAGCGTGTTGAATGGGGGGGTTTTATGCAACATCCCAGGGAAGCCAGAAGATTGAGACTAGTGTTGCTGAATATGGAAAGAGGGCACACAGCAAAGGCTGCTGGGAGTTTCTGATTGGCTGCTAATGTTGCTATCCAGGCCGGGATTGGTGGAGCTGACGCAGCCCGACATCACGTTGTCGGGACTAAACCCTTTTGAACTGAGGCAAAGCAGAGAGGCACAGATATCAAAACACATACACACACATATATGCGCACATATGTGCATACACAGACTTGCAGATACACACACCCACACGTGCGCATTAAAAGGAAGTATGACATGCAACTGAATATGCACCTGTGCATAGTTCCATAAACATGCTAACATAAGAGTATAAATCTGCGTTGGTACACGCCAGGAGAAAACAGAATTGATAATGCTCCAGGGCTCGTCTCCATGTATGATCTCCAGTGAATCTGTGCAGTTTAAAGGGAAAAGAGTGAACTTCCTTAATTTCTCCATTCTCTTTTAAGCCCAGCTCTAAGGTGGACAGAATAAATTGGAGCTTAAGCATGCGTGAAGGCACAGCCAGCGGGCCCCTTTCCACCACTCCACGCTGCATTTGTCAAATCAGAGGAATTTCTGCTACACGTGAACCGAGAATCTGAGAAGAGAAGCGGCAAGGATTCACATTTAAGTCACGCGCAAGGAGCAACGCTGAAAGAAAAAAAGTGTACATTTGAGTTTGTGGTTACTTCGAAATATGTCGCCTGATCTTAACGGTGACAAAAAAAAATAAAAAAAATAAAAGCGGAGTGGGTGCATAGACAATAAGCTGCATGCTATTAATAAAACATGAGATGAGACAAGGCAGTGAGTCAGGGGAAATGCATGACTACTCTTTTGGCCTCACTGCCTTTGCCCCGTGGCGTGTCGGCTCGACTCTGCCTGTGCCTTTGCCCGTAGTAAGACGTGTCTCTGCCCTTGGCTACGGTGAACAGAGGAAGAATCTCGTCTGATCGGGACGATGGGGTTCGCCGATGAACTTCAATACTCCTTCGTCCCCTGCCTCGTTTTACAAACCCAGCACGAGCCGAACAAGTCAAAGTCAAGCGTGAAGAATGTAGAAAACCAGCTGGTCGGCCAGGTTGTGCATGCGTTTATCGGGGTAGTTGTGGTAGATGCACAAACATGGCGGACATTTTTGTGTATTTAGGTCACACAGTGTGCAAGAGAACAATCATGACTTGACAGATGCAAAGGGGATGACAGAACTGTTGTGGGGCAGCGTCATTGAGAGTGTGTGTGTGTGTGTGTGTGTGTGTGTGTGTGTGTGTACGCGCACTGGCCTGTTTTAAGGCTGAAGGTCGGGCCTATGAATCTTTGATCCATCCCTTCCCAAGTTGTCATGCCCCTCCCTATGAGTGAGCTGAGTACCTCTACGCATGTCCTTTCTCTCTCTCGCGCACACACACACACACACACACACACACACACACACACACACACACACACACACAGCGTGTCCTCCTGGTGCATGAATGTTCTTACATCACCTCCTCCAGTGAGCACACAAGACAAGAAAGCAAAAGACTTGAAGAGATGGAGAGATGGCTTGTGGGGGAGGGGGTTCTTGTCGACACTGCGTGCGTGGGCGGGTGGCACATATGTGGCACGCTGCACAGAGTACGTATTGTAGCAATATGGATCACAAGCCAGCCATTTCAATTAATTAGATGAATCACCATCACAGCAAAGTTTTAGAAAATTCACCAGCCTCCCGTGATTGACAACTTCACTTCTGCCGCTGGGGAACTGAACCCACCTATGGAACGCAGCGAGCACAATGAAACAGAAAATCCACAGACATCATTCAACCTAGAAAAGACCAAATTTAGTATCATCATTGCGTCAGTCAGAAGCCCGTTCATGAAGCGGATGACAAAAGGCTGGTTGATATTGGAGGAAGTACATGCCATGTACATGCCATGCACATGCTCAGCGAGTCTTTTTTTTTTTTTTTGCAATTGGGGCTCGAACGTGCACCACACTGGTGTGTCTCTCCATGGATGGCTGGATCTCAGACACATTAACACTGTCTGGCGTTGACTTGCACCCATGAGACCTCCCCCCACCACAACGCACACGCAGGCACACGTCTGGGCATCATCCTTCTGCTCTAATACACCCTGTGCCCCTTGGGACAGGTCTTGTTGGAGGTTTGTGTGCGCGAGTGCATGTGTGCACCTCTACCTTGTGTAGGATCGTGGCTCTCCCAAAAGCACTTGAGCAGCTTCTCAAGGCTGATGTCTTGAGGAGAGAAGACCACCCTCACCATCTCGGTATGACCCGTCAGACCTGAAGGAGAATCACAAACGTGCATTAATCAAACAAAATGAGGGATGACATGCGTTAGGATGATGTTCCCTTCATTGGTTCCTCATCCTCTTCATCCCCCCCCCTGCATTTTAATCACAAAAAAAACTGGACATAACAATTGTTAAGCACCGAGCAATTGTCTGTTGCAAAAGCGAGAACATGAATAGAGAACATGAATCACATGCTTGCGGTCCGGCTGTACGTGTCATTGAGTGCATGTGGCCACAGGTAGAAGACATTCAGGTTGAATCCATGCAGAGCTGTGTTATTGCTCATGGCACAATGGGAGAGGAAGAGAGAGAGTGACAGAGAGAGAGAGAGAGAAGGCACAGTAAAGGTTGGAGCTTATAGTGGAGGTTGCCAAAAGTACACAGACACTCGCTCCTGTCTGCAGCTGCCAGGACCCCAAAGCTTCAACAAGCTGCCTGCAGTCATTCTCAAACTGGGGTCTGCTTAAGGTCACGCATGTAGGCGCATTAGTACAGGCACACGCACTGGTAGCAGCAAAGTCGTTCTCATACACCTCATCGCAAACATATACCTTTTCTAAACGTAAATACAGAGGTTAGCATGGGACTGCATTAGTAGGAGCCATGCCTGGGTGCGCACACGCACATACAGTATACATGCACACACAAACATGCCAGCATAGATAGATGTATCAGGTGCATGGCAGACAATAGGAGACGTGATGCCAAATTCATGCATCTGGTCTGAGACCAACTGTCTCTAAATGACACTCTGCAGCAAGCTCAAAGGATCATCTCAAGCCAAGTGAACATGGAAGACGTCACCTCAGAGGATATAAACAGTCTGTCATCGATATTTCACAACAAATAGTCTGTTTTTGCTGGATCCATTCGCCAAAAAAAAAAAAGACAATAAATAAACAATAGCATATATAAAATTGTATCATGTAAAGAAACTCTTTATTTATTGGACTGCATGCATTTTGTTTCGCTCAGACGCAGCAGTAAGTGGAGCTGTCACCTGGCAGTCACTGTGCAGGAAAGTCAATAAGAATAGTGGAAAGCAGAAAATTCAATTGCAGCTAAAGTAGCTGTCAAGACCTGTTGAAAAAAGAAAAAAAAAAAAAAAGGGTGACTATGTGCCGTGACTCTCCAGGCCTGACCCGTACGGAGGTGGCTAAGGGCTGATGGGTGATGAAGACTGTCACCACTAAAGCTGCAACAGACTCGATTTTCGGCTGAAGCACCCTTCAGCAGGATGAATGGCCTTCTGGGTAATTATGACCTCACAAACCAACATGCTCTTTTTTGGTTTAATTGCTCCTTGGTGTTGAAAACAGTAATAAGTGACACAGCATCGGACACCTGTTCAAAAGCTTAAAATTCCCTTTAGTGACACTTAGCCAACAAGCAACAGTCATAGATGTAATTATTGTCATCTCTAAAGTTTATACTTTTGTGTTAAGGGGATGTACCTGCAGTGGCTACATGTGTTAGCTTTGGAGATACACAACTGCTGAAGCATGCATCTTCAAAGATTTCACATTAGAGCCCCAGAAATATCGCACGAGGGCCACATGGCGTGTAGCGAGTGATCGATCAGAGTGAAAACAACATGAAGCAAAACAACATTTTTAAATAAATAAAAGGCACAATTTATTGTTCCATTTCAGTAACGTACATAATAGTGAAGTCATTTTGAGTGACACAACGTAAACACAATGGCCTTGTGGAAAAGTCCAATATTCTGCAATGAAACACAACTCACCTTCCCACCATTGCTCACATTAATTGAGTAAATGACTGTAAAACTAGTTACTGTAAAATTGTATAATTAAAGTATTGCACGGCTGAATCATTTATGATAAAACCATTTTGTATTATGGTGGTGATTATTACTTGAAACCATTTGAAACCCCCGTTATAGATGTCTACATAATTTCAGCCCAAGCAGAAAACGCAGAAGTAGTGTGGAGCAAACATCACAATGGCTAGTCAGATAGATGATAGCACTTTATCAAAGGAAACTGCGCTTCGTGCGCCCTTGACCTCAATATTTTGCTTAATTTTACCAATAGTCAGCTGCCTAAACTTTGGCAGAGCAGAAAACTGGCTGGAGATATTTTTGGAACAATCATAAAGGTTTTTTTTTTAAGACTGACAAGATCAGCACCCTATTTTGTTGTTATGGTTTGAGGAGTGAATATATTTTAATGCTGCACCGTAAAGCAGAAAAGCATCGATTCTGTCTTGCAATATGGACTTTTATTGCGAATAAGATAAGATTTAATATGCTAACTGGTAATTATATCATCTTCTCTTCACTCTCAGCTGTCTGTATTCATCTGTCCTCCCATAACAAATTTGACTGCACCGACACCTCTCCTATCAGACTGTCAGACCATCCGCCTATCTGCCTGTCCCTCTATCCTTCCCCGGTCTTCTGACAGTTCCGTCAACCACGTCTTCCTGTCCGTCCGTCCGTCCGTCCATCCGTCCTGCCCTGACTGTGCTGACAGCTCCTCGGTCTCATGCCGTCGCAGTGTTCTGCTCCGTCATGGCCACTGGAGCGACGCCTGCACCCTCTCAGCCGATGGACAGGTAACCATTCTTTTTCACACTTTTTTCTCAAATTTCCTTTCCCCCTGTAAAGTTTATTTTACCTGGCGTTCCCTCACTTGCACTCACTCTCTCTTTTTCTGTCATCTGTCTCCATCTCCATCTTCCTCCATAGCTGGCCATCTTGTTGCTGGGGAGCTGACAGAGAGACGGACTGGGAGGCAGACAGATTGAAAGAGAAATCCTGTGAAGAGCTCTGCTCAGAAAATCTGCCAGCCGAGCCCAGAGCATGGTTCCCCTCCTCTCCATGTCCCTCATGCTGTGTCTGCACCTAGACTCCATGCCTGCCTGCAATGATGTACCCCGAGAAATGGAGAAAGCCCCCAAACTAACAACTCATGACTCCTCAATCACAAGAGAGGGACACACAGTAAGACATAGCCTCGACATCTTCATTTGAATTATACATCAACCCCCTACATAAATCTATTTGATTGTCGCAATGAGGAAAATGAAAAGAGACAAATTCAGAGACCCAGACAGGTCGTCAAACATTTTCAACGTCTTACATGGCAAACACACAGAATTCACGCTTGTGTCTCCAGCATCATGTTCGCCAAATCATATTTTCAGGGAAAAAAGCCCATTTACGGCGCTTCATACAGAGTAACCTCTGTTGGCGAAAAAAAAAACAAAAAAAAAACACCGCAGTACAGCACAGTACAGAGCCCAATCCTTACAAGTAGGTCATGGGGGGGTGGGGATGGGGGGTGCAGCCCATCTGGAGCAGTGCATTCTGAGTAGTTGACTGCAGATGAAGGGAAGGAGCAAGAGCATGAGAGCTGTACTTAAAACAACCTTTCCAACTCTATCTTTTTCTTTTATGCCTTGCTTTTTTTTTTGGTCTCCTGGCCCTCGACTGATCTCACGACGAAATGTCCTGCCAGGCAACTTCACTTCATCACAGGAAGGTAGCATGATTGGTTAATATAAATCAAAGTGCGTGAGGTATAAATACACTAAAATGTGCAAAGTGCAGTACCTGAGCAGACCTCGTGGTAGGTGGGGTTGGGTGTAAAGCCGCCGGCGTAGCCCACTTGTGTGGAGAAGACTCCTGAAAGGCGCCAGAAAAGCCTCTCGGCTCCCCAGAAGCAGCCCATTCCTGGACATACGCACAGCACACAAACAATAATTAGTGCCTCTGTGTTTCATATTTCACCAAAATGTGTTACCAACCACAAACTGGTGACAGAGCCTTCCATATTGGGTTATTTCTGATTTTTTTTTTAAGTGTGATTGTGCAGTCTCACCAAACATAATGGTCTCCATGCCTTCTGGAAAAGGCTCCACTGTGGGATTCCCATTGACTGCATGCTTGTCTGTGAAGGGAAGCAGTGTGCAAAGTATTGTATCAGATCATACTGTGGTTTTGCAACAGTACAAATCACAGCATGCAAGAAAAGAGGTCCATTAGCAGCTTTAAGTCGGCCTTGTAGGTCCTCACTTCGTTAAAGGCTGACCCAGGCCAGCGGATCAGCGTCAGAGGCTTCTGTGCAGGAAGACAGTTAAGGGATTACACAGCTTTGACCGCCATTCTAACCCTGCTGTCCTCTCCTCAATATCCATAATGACACGCAAGGAAGCAGTTATTTTCTGATCTCTGTCTTGCCCCGCTGTATGTTGGATGTGAGTATATTTGGTGTTCAGCGTGGCACCGCTGGGTGCCCACAAAGCAAACTGATGACAACAGTTCAGGGGCATCCACCTGTGTAACCTCACCCACAGATTAGAGCCTCGGAAGTAAAAATACCCAATAAGTAAAGCAAACTGGAGGGCTGAGAGGTGGCGCTCTGCTGCCAAATGTGCTGCGTGGAATTAGAGGGCTAAAAAGGAAGTGTGTGTGTGTGTGTGTGTGCGTGGCCCACAGATGTGTGAGGAGGATTAGGGTTTAAGAAGACTGAGGTGACTTAGCGTGTAAATCTCCGCTAAGCAAGGCTGGTTTGTACTGCAACCACTAATATTAGTCTACAGATAAACAGGCCACAGGGTACACTAAGAGCTTAGGCAGATACCAATAATGGATGCTTGCTCTCAGTTCACTGTGTGATTACTCTCTGGCTGCTCAGAGATGTTATGTGTGACATTGACCTGAATACAAACAATTACTAATCTGATACGGACATAATAGTTCATTTCCTAGATAGGCCTGGGTTGATCTCTAACTATAACAAAAGGCCAAACACCAACAGCTACCTGCAGTTTATTTCAGATGTAAAGAGATTATTATGAAGCCCGACAGTGCGGCAGCACTGAAAAGAAACAGTGTTGCACATGCTGGGACCACAAAGATGAAATGTTTTGAAGAAAACAGGCAGCAAAACAAGCACCACAGCACTTGAGCTGATAATGCACGTCTTGGTGTGTATGGGCACTTCTTGATATTTAACAAAACTGTTTGGTTTCTCTGTGCAGTAACAGATTGCGGAAACACAAAATGTCACAGAGGGCCTGGCTGCCCTCAGGCAGTCTCTTCCTGCCCTCCTGTTGTGCGACAGTTCTGTCTTTTAGCAGCAGGTTGTTTGGCACTGTGGGGTCGTGTTCACGGGCACAGTCAGCTGCAATCAAAGTGTATCTGTGTCAGTGACCGTGCCGGCTAAATGTTCTCGGTTTCTGGGGGTGACCGGAGGTGGAAATCTTCATCCTTTTTCTTCGAATTCGTATTGTCTCGATCCTCTGCTCGCACTCGCCCTCTTGTCCTCCATTTCTGGCCACGGCGATAAAAAGTACTGAAGTTGCCAAATGACAGAGAGAGAGAGAGACAGAGAGAGAGAGAGAAAACGAGAGAGTGAGAGGGAGACAAGTGTGCGATAGAGGAGGAGGAGAAGTGGGAGGAGGGGAGAGCAGCCTGCCAAAACAATAAAAGGAGTAAATAGCCACTGAGAAGCAACAGATGACGGTAGCAGAGAGGCACTGAAGGATTCTTTTGGCTTTCAGACCACCATGCCTTTGGGCGCCATATAAAAAGACCAAGCACTTCATCCAAGAGAGAACACAGGGAAAACAAACAAACAAGCAAGCAAGCAAACAAATAAACAAATAAACAAACAAAAAAAGAGAGGAGGTAAAAGCGAAGATGGCCAAGAACATGCCGACACAGCACTGTCCAGAGAAGCCAACTCCGAGCCAAAGCGCCCCGCCCTCCCCTCTCTCTCTCACCTGCTCTCCATCTTCGCTTTGCGCTCTCTTCCTCACACCCCCTTTTCCCATCATCCTTCACTCTCCTCTCGCGAACACGCGCACGGCTGCCTGCGTGCACACAATCAGCCTGACAATCGCTCGCGCACCAACCTCTGCAGTGGGCTATTTCTCCCATTGAGCATCTGGCAGAGGTCCAGACGGTGCCAGGCTGGCTCCTTTCACTGTGCCTAGTCCAGCATCCCCCCCCACCCCCCCCCCCCCACCCCTGCCAGACCAGCGCCCACACCCCATTCTGCCAGAATTACCCCATCTAACACACACAGGCACAGAGAAAGAAGTGGCTGAATACACTCACTATGCTGCCTCACTACGCCAGCAAAAGAAAGAATAGAGGACGGCAAAAAAAAAAACAAGCAGGGAGGGTGACTGACTGAGTCTACAAAAGAAGAAAACAGGCTGAATATGGGGGAAGGACTCATGAAAAGGATTTTTTTTCCCAACTTGGATGAGATATGGGCGTAATTTCTTTTGTGCGTCTTTGTTTTCAAGGATATCTGAAAAGCGCAGTGCACGCTATACAGTACAGCGGGAATGAAGCGGAATACTTTGGTCACCTTTTGTTGCTTTTTGCATGGCGCTTGTAGGCGGCTGGATCGGTACCAAAACATCGGACCCGACGCCCTACCACTCTGCTTGAATCAAGGTTACCACCAGTCAAGGGCACAACAATCTGTTGCTTAGCGGATAATAGCGTCCAGTTTGACTTGTTTCGGCGGGTATTTAGTCTTTGTTACCCTTCATTTCTACCCGTGGTCCCGTGTTTCTCACCCGTAACAACTGACGTCCAAGCGCGGCTGCCTCCTCACACAGAGACACGGGAGAGGTACTTTCCCTGGATGCCAAAACTGGTGATGGAAGGTCGATTTCCAGGCTGCTCTGTTTATTTCCTTCCAAAAAAAAAAAAAAAAAAAATCCATTCTCTCTCTCTCTCTTTTCCTCTTCCCCTTCCCTCCCTCTTCCTCTTTCTAGCTTCACACAGGTTGGCAGGGAGTCAGGCACGAGTCGTCAGAGGCGGCTGATGCTTTATACTGGTGCCAACTACCCTCTGCTGTATGGGAGGATGGGCAGGGGCGAGAAAGAGTGGGGCAGAGGAGGGGAGGGGGAGGAAAAAGGCAAGAATGGTGGGAGGTGGTCCATTTCTAAGAACAGTACGAGGTAAGTGAAGACAATGATGCTGCCTGTGGCCTCTAAATAATCAACCCAACTTGGTATTGTGCATGTTTAAAGCTGCCGCTGTCTCGGGTGGGAAAACTGTCCAGACTCTGAAGAGCACAACTTTCGAGGCAGTCATGCATTCCATACGTATTGTATCCTAGCAACGGAAACAGTTGCTATGGCGAAGACTATCTACTATAGCACCAGCTCCATTATCTCCTTCCAGCAAGATGGAGGCACATCCTGTTGGGGCCTGCTCATAAAGTCCATCTCAAAAGCTGACTTGATGGGAAAAGAACGGAGCAGCATCCGACCGGTGAGCAAAAATGAATAAAGGCATCTTGTTTTTAACTGAAGAGTAGAAGGGAAATTTACCGGCTCCCTCTCCCTCTGCAGATATACGAGAGCAAATCCATCCATTTTGTATGGAGCGTGTGTCACAGCGGGCTAGAGTCTGACCCTGAGTGCACTGGGCAAGATGCATGGTGCGCTATTCAGGGTCCCCAATTCATCTACCTGACTGTGGGATAGGAACAAGATCACCAGAGGGAAACCTCACAAGAAAACACAGCGAGAACAAGCAAACTTCATTGGCTTCAGGTTACATTCCCGCGCTGAGGTACCAGTCGTAATCAGTGAGGCACAGCGCTGCCCATGATCAAATCTCTCATTTAATTATGTCATGTTTGTATACCTAATTTGCATGCGTTCTCACTCGCATACATACTTTTTCCTTCCCCTCTAAGCTCTCTCCAATGCCAAAAAAAAAAAAAAAAAACCCAAGGGCATCTGGAGAAAGCCGAGAAAATAACAGAGAAATAATGCCAGAAATATATCTTCGCTGTGAACCTGCTTTCAAGAGTTATGATGAAACATGTAACAGAGATTGATTTTGGTCAGCTGACCTCCCCCATCCTGTTTAGAAGAAATATTGGCAGTCTATCCTGCACCGACTCAAAATAATAGCCACTGTGCCCCTACCATGTAGCAATCTGCCACTGGATCATTCTCGCCAAGGTCACGGAGTACATTATACAGACTGGAGCGAGGGAGGCAGCGCAGGACAACAGGACGTCTGCACAAGGAGCTTCTTTAAAGAGGCTGCGGGGCTTGAAGCAACTTTTAAAAATTTGTGATCTTCATTGTAGAGAGCTCGCGCGCGCACACACAAGACTGGGACTGCACAGGACACATGTGGAGACAGTTCTTGCCATCCTTAAATCACTCATGCTAACTAGCCCACACCAACAAACCCAGAAACCGGTTTTTCAAACACATACATGCACACACTCGAACAACCCCGTCCCCGTCTAAACTGCCCCCCCCACCCCACCCCCACGGTGAAAGGGGAGGAACAGATTTCTGCCATGCGGTGTCTCCGAGCTGCTTCGACAGACGGAGAAGGAACTTACGACGGGGCGGAGCCTTCATGCGCATAATGCCCAGATGGGACCCTGGACGCTGCGGCACCAATTCCTCCTACACCCAGCTCCCACAATGCACTTTGTGGATGCTACTCTGAGTAAGTGATGAGAGGGACCAGGTTCAGATCGCACCACGTTTCTCCTCTGTGGTAAACTGCTACCTCTGTGGTAAAAAAAAAAGCTGAATGAAAGGAGAGGACAAGCTGAGACGAGTTTGATGACGTTTGACCGGGCGATATATCGTAAGAATAAAATCCCAAACAGTTACAAAAAAGGGGTAAAATGTGTTCACTTCACGTACCGAAACAGGCAAAACGGGGGGGAAAAAAAAATGTGTGAACATATTTTCTGAGTGCCGAGAGTTGAGTTTGATCCAAACAGATTTGTTTTATCCTGATTTAATTTAATCGATAACAATTTATAAAACATTCTCAACATATATACTAAAAGGCTTTTACTGCAAGATTTTTGTGGTGGCCTCAAAGATTTCATGACTGTCCAGACACTGAACCACAAAAATACACTCAACAAGTTAAACAGTATCACAGTAGACGGTACCCGGGCACGCTTTGTTTGAAAGGTTAACCCTTTAAAGCCAAGCTATTGGCTGTGAAAAAAAAACATCCCATCAGTAACGGCTGCAAAACCGCAAGGCCAAAATGTTCCAACCCCGGGCTCTATGGATACGAGATGCTCGGGAGAGTTTTGAAATACAAAAAGTTTACTTATCACCAAGCAAGATTTTAAAAACTCTAGCAAAAATGTCCATTTTGTATTTCTGTCTCATCAAAACTGTGACGGAGAAAGTCAACTGTTCTAAAAGTTCTCAATTGCCTCTTGACGCAACAGAAACGAAGCACGACGACGCCGCATCCACTTCGGTCCCAGCTGTCGGTGACGGCCTCTTCACTGAACGCGTCGCACTCGGCAACCTGTGAAAAATGGCAGCGGTTGCATTTTTATGACAAATACGACCTGATCCTGGTACGCGAACCTCAAACGGTGGAAAGTGACAAGTACGGTAGATCAGGCGCACACGGACCACGCAGTCGTCAATTGAAATGTTCAGGTGGATCTGTCCAAACTAAACTTCAGACACTCGTGTCGAGGTGACGTCGAGGGCGAACAGAGCGTAAAAAGAAAACGAAACTGTGTCGGTTTGCTGCCCGTTTTCTGCAGAACTGAATCGCTCGTGGTCGCGGAGTACATTTCTGCCGGGAGAACTCACTTCAAATCAAACCGGTAGACATTTTTGCTGATGGAGCAGAACATGGCTCCAGCCCGTGATGCCATACAAAATCTGATAAGCTTAAGAGCCGACAGATGTTTGGAAGGAAGTCTTTTACGTTTGCTGCAGCTGTCATTTTAATCCCCGTGTCACTTCAGTCCAAAATATACGTCTGCTCTGGAATTGTTTCATAACTCAATAACAACTTTGCATTATTAAATTCCGCTGCACTTATTATATGTCTGAATAATGTGCCTGCTTGCTGTCATTACTTGGGCACCAGCGCGGAACAGTTCACCAGGTGTCCTGCTGCGCAAACTCCCACCGCTTTACAAACTTTGCCCCCCCCACCCCCGCCTCGCCTGTTATTTACCTGCCACGACCATTTTCTCCTCCCTTCCTCTCAGAGCGCGGTCTTTGCTCGGCAGCTGAGTCTTATCTGTCATCGTATCAGCCACAGCGAGCGACGCGTAAACTAGAAGGAGCCCCAAGGTGCGTGTTTGTGTTTGGGGAAACAACTGAGAGGAGGACGGCAGCGTCTTCCGGGATGCCTCCATGCTCACGCGCTCTTTACGTCCTCTTACGTCTTCCGCGGCGGCGCACGAGGCGACGCACGGATGGGGTGGAGAGAGAGAGAGAGAGAGAGAGAGAGAGAGAGAGAGAGAGACGGCCATCGATATGAATATTCATCGTGCGTGGGCAACGTCGTGCACTGCATATTAACTAGTCAAGGGGTTAATATGACTTTGGCACAAAAGCCTGCAGAGCACCGTGTGCGGGAACGAAATTAAATTTAAATAAATATCCGCGGTGTTCAGCATGCAAATGAGCACTCGCCCAATTATCAGCCCTCATTCTGTGGGAGGTGCTTCTGGTAGGACCAGGTTGGAATATGGCTGTGTAGTATGGTTAGGTTTCCCTTTGTGGTTCATTTTGCACCAAGGAATGTGTTGGTCGGGGTTAACGGGAAGGAGTAACAGCTTGAGGACTCCACTGTTAATAGCCTACGAAACGGCTCTGCATCATGTTTTATATATTAAAGAGCGTCTGTAAATAAAACAATGGTAACGCTCCTGTGAACACAACAATACTGACCAAATCACAGGTTCATATTCTGACATCATTTGATATATTTGCTCCACGCTACTGAATGCCTCTTTCTCTTTTACGCTGACAAAAAAAAAAGAAGAAAAAAGTATCCTGTGCGTATATGTAGCAACACCTGAGGCGTGAGGTAAAACAGCATTAAGGGACATTCATCATGTCAGGAGGTGCCGTTCATGACGTTAAGATTTGCAGAAAGATTCAAGTTCCTAATCTAAAATTTCCAAGCAAGTCATATTAATCATCCGAGAACTGCATCGCTGAATGTTGATGTCTTGGATCAGAAGCTGATATAGGCTACATGTAATATGGACAAAAGAGAGACAGAGAAATGAGCAGTGTTCAAACAAGTGATAGAAAATCAGTCACAACATTAAAACAAAATTTATTAATTATTTAAGTTATTTTTGGAGTAAGAATTCTGCCTGTTTTTGTAAACTGAATTTCTTTTGCATTGAGACTGCTGGTTGATCCAAACAAGGCATTTTGGGACACGACTGTGGACTCTTGGGAAACTGTAAGAGATGTATTTCACTATTTTCTGATGTTTTACAGACTAAACTGTTTAATGCATGAAGTAAATCACTAGTTTACCCTAAACAAGAGTCACTAAGAATCACTGTGGCCTATAGCGGAAAACACAAAGTGGCTGTAACAGCCACGGTTGGCATGCTGAAATGCACCTTAATTGATCAAATAAAGGCAAATCCCACAAAACTATTTAGACTATCGACCTAAAAAAGCCACTCAAGAGTCGCAGGCCTGCACCAGTCAGGAAGCAGATTTTACTGCGTTCTGATTTTTACTTCTACTTCTACTACAGTCAGACTGAGCGATGTGATAGCAATGTCGATGATTATCTACGTGTGGGAACTTAAAACATTCTTGTGTGTGCTCTGAGCCAGATGATGAGAGTAACAAAGAATTTAGGGCATTGTTCCTCTATCCTGCAAGCCAGAATAACATCACACCCTGCTGCAATCCTCCTTTCCTTCCTCTCTTCTTCTCTCTTCCTTTTTCTCTCTCTCTTATCTGCTGGGGAAATGAAGCTCAATCACCTGCGGAGGAGCTGAGGGCGGCACAGGGGACTTTGCAATGCAAATGCCAGGTAATTACCCGAAAGCTAGGAGAGTGGAAGCACACAGATGAAAATAGAGAAGGCAGAGGGTGAGCGAGCGATAGAAAAAGATGAACCGAACACCGGGTTCACATGCCTGTTGATGCAGGATGATTGGGGTGTCTTGGGGAGGGGGCGCGGGGATGCAGAAGAGGGAAGGGGAGGTGAACAGAACCACATGGATGGACGGGAACTACATACTGTACATATAGAAAGCTCATGTTGTGTGTTAATTTTCTCCACGTACATGCATACGTTTCTCTAACCAACGCTCAATAAAACTGTTTTCCTGATTCCCGGCTGTATGCTGTGGTGGAGGAATGCTTTACTTGTAATTTAGAGGAATATCTGGGGTGAGAAAAAGCAAGATTTTTGTGCAGTAGTTTGTAGAGGAGTGTGTATGGATGCGCTTGGACTCGTTTGCGCCTGGGTGCTTGTGTGCATGTATGGGCATGTGCGCGTGAGACTGTGTGCACCGGTGTGTGCATGCTCTCTAATGGGCACTTGTAGTGCATGTGCGTGAATGTGGTGGGTGATTGCATATGTTGGTGTGTGGTTTGTGTGTTGTAGCGGAGGATTTAGCGACATGCCAGCCTGCAGCTGTTTGATTGTCAGCGAGTGAGAGCGAAGAGATGTGCAGATGTGAGTGAGTATCAAAGAGATTATGAAATGACCTGGAATTAAACACTGCAGTAGACTTTAACTGGGTGTCACTGCATGTCAAGCCCTATCTTTTGCATGGGAAATGGTTGCAGAGCCAGACGATGGCAGTTTTGATGGCAGTAATGCAATTTTATTCAATAAGGCAAAATCCTTATTTGTAATTCAATACAGGACCCCCGCATTTGTTTGTTTGATTGTTTGCGTGTTTATGGAAGATATCACCAAGCAATAGTGTGACTCACAAGCAGTTTGCACCTCAACTCAATAGCTGGGTCTGATTAACATCTGAACAGAACAGGAGCCAGCCAACCAGAAAACTGTTTTGGCGATTTAGTGTAATTGTGGCTTTGCTAAAGTCTCACTTCGCCTAATTAGAATAATAAATCATGCCGCCTCGTTGTTTTCAAAGGGCCCTCCATCGTCTCGCCGAAGCAGGTGGGATTGTGGGATGGTGTGAAAAAACAAAGGGTTTGATTGCTCTGCTGAAGCTACAGTCAGTTAAAAGCAACGTGGCGCTCTCTGGGGATTCATATTCAAAAGTAAGCCGTATCAATTCATAGACCAGAGTGGGAAAAAGCGAACTTGACAAATTTTGATTCATATGCTGGCCCATGCTTGACTTCACTTGACATAAATCACTTGGCTCATTGGAAAATGGAGAGAAGAGATGGGGGCTTGTTTGAATGACATGAAAGACTGACGGGGAGATTGCATGGTGGTACTTCTCCAAGATGTTTGTTGTATATTTCAGTTGATTCCAACAGGAAAGTAAATACACAATCTGCAGAGGCCGCATTATGTTAAATCAGGTGGCCTTGTAATGTAACATCCTCTCTCTCCCCTCTTCTCCCTCATTTTAGTGAACTTTACTGACACGAAGAACAAAGTCAGTAACCATAAACCCAATTATAAATGATCTGGCAAAGTCTAGAGAATATTACCCATAACGCCTGCAACTACTATTATTTTAATTACTGACTTATTTGCAGATTACTGTCAACATTCATGTGTTTTGTCAAAAAGATGTCAGAAAATAGAGATAATGTCCAACTTAGTTCCCCTAAATGTCTTGTTTTGTCTGACCAGAAATCCAAAAGCAAAAGATATTCATATTACCAGCATTACAAGACAAAGACAGTTAGAAACACATTCAAGTTTTAAAAGCTTGAACAACATTTTTTGGCCTTTTTGCTTAAACTCTCACTGGCAGATCAAGTTATTGAGTAATCGATTAATCAAAAGAATAGTTTCAAATCTAGGAACAATATGTGTTCAAAGGAGAGAAAAAAAAAAAAAAAAAAAACGGTAGAAGTAAAGAAGTATTGTTGTTGATGAATAATAAATACTATATATATTCTTGTTGTGACAGATGAACCTGAATTTCTGTGAAGTGTGTTCTGTCAGCTTTGAGTTCAACTGTGAGAACTTTTCAGAGTGAACGAGGAAGTGCATCTCTGTCTCAACCTTTTCCGTTGAACAGTGATTACCCACTGTATATGCACTCGTTGCTTGTGTATTCTTCTCGTCTGACAGTCCCGGAGTCTGTACACTGTATACTCGGTCGGGATGCGCCTGTGCTTCTGAGGAGATAGCCTGCCAATTTGCGGTCTCTCTTTGGAGGCATGTAGCATATCGTTTCAGTGGTTCAAATAATTAGATTGAATTTGTTCAGTGATTTTTGGTTCATTGTAAAACATTTGTAGTGTAAGCTGTGCTTACGTTGTAAATCTGGAGAGCTCTTACAACTTAATACTTTATATGGCATTACAGGGATCGTTAATATTTTCAGCTATAACTACTTTTTCAGCTGCAGTTATTATTATTTGGTTCTTCTCATAAACCACCCTGCACTCTTTGGAAAACTGGATCTGTGTTGGGTGTTTGTGACAAAATGTCATGCCTCTGTTGAGGCCTTCTTTTCGGTTGCGTATACAGTTCTGTAGCTGGGGAAATCGCATGGTCTTAATTGTACTCCAAGTGTATGTATTTTTCAATTGTAACTAAGGTGTCCTACATGCATCTTTTGGACCATTTACTTCAGCTTCAAGTTGTTTTTTGGTTGTTTTTTTTTAGGCACATCATTGTTTAAGTTATATTCATTGTATGTATTTGTTGAATTAGATACGTTTCCTTTTACACAAATTCTTTGACAGAAATATTGACATAATTGAAATATTTCCACCTCATCTCAATTTTAAAGTGATTTGCTAAATTTCTCTGACTTTTTTCTTCTCGTCCTTTTTTTTTTTTAATCATTTTTCTCTTTTGCACATTAATTATTGCATTTTTATGAATTCATGGCTGTTAGAACTTTTGATACTGAGAGAGATACTGGCAGAGGGAGCGGAAAGATAAACGCAGAGAAACCAAGGAGGGGGGATTTGAAGCGAGCTGAGTGCAGCTATGTAACACCAGTCCACTTCCTCTCCCTCTCGCCTTGGCGCTCCACCCATGCTAAGAGTGGCTCGGCTAAGCTACTCTTGCCCTACATACAGCCTAAACAGCAGATTACTGAGTGTCCCTCTAATCCTATGCACCAGGGCATGTGCCACTGTCACCATGCACCAACCACCCAATCGCCCTGCAGCCACCGTCACAGTCCCTGCTGTTCTGTTAGCTGTGTTAACACCCCCCCCATACCCCTCCACCTCACCCAACTTCAATCCATAACATCTCCTCTGTTTCTGTTTTTGGTCAGTCATTTTGGATTGTTGGTTTTACTTCTATCCGAATAAAGCACACTGGAAGCAGAGATATCAAAATACCTCATTGCACTTGCTTCTCTTCCTCTCTCGCTCTCTTCCTGTCTTCCCTAGCAACACCCTGTCCCATCCTCATGCTCCCCGTGCCCCCCACCCTCTCCCAGTTTTAACCTCCTCATGACCACCTGGCACGGGATAGCTTCCCTCAGTCCCTCAGCCTCACCTAAACCACCAGGCCTGAGATTAGGGTTAATCTGGACCTTGTGTCATCCTGCATATATCCACCACCCCCACAGCCCCATTCTTTCCTCCCTTCCTCCCTCCCTCCTCTTTACCAAAGAGGCTTTGGTTTAAAATCCTTTATTGTGAACCCCCGCTCCCTTTGCAGTGTCTTTCTGCCTGCTGCCAACTGCAACTTTTCCCTCCCGCACTACATTCTCAGCCAATCCTTAAACAGATACTGGTAGAACCTGTCCCCGAGCTATACTGGTTAAGAGATGCAAGCAAAGGATTTTTTTTCATTGTCTCTCCCTTCAGAATAAATTTGGAATTAGGCAAGAACTGTCAACTTTTGCACACGCACTACGCTGAAAGGAAATTCTTGCTTGTATCGTATGAGCATGCGGTAATATATGGCTATTCAAGTGTGCATTTTGTATAAAGAGTTGCTGCGTGCATGTTAACATGTTTATATGATTGCGTGAGAATGCTCGTTCAATTCATATGTACAATGAAATTAGACGAGAGTCTGAAAAATTCATCCTCTACCTTTCCCAGTCACCCAACCCCCAGTACATTTAGCTAGCCGTGCTCCTCTGGTCCTCTCACCCCGAGGATAGAGTGAAGGCACGGAGGCCCGAGTTGGATGAAGAGACGCCACAATGGTGCAGAGAGCAAAGACGCGGAGAGAACGAAGACAAAAAGAGAGAATGAAGACAAAAAAAAGGGGGGAAAGATACAAAACACTAAAGCCCCTTTCTATTTTTTTTTTTTTTTTGTCTCTGGAAATAAATGGCAAATTCCCCCTCCAGCAAAGTCTCCTGTCTTGAGTTGAAAGGCCAAGAAAAAGCATTTGGCAGACAGATACTGGTAGAAAAGGAGAGTGAGAGGTAAGGAGATGTAGGCCAGTCATAAAGGGTCTTCATATAAGGGGAAGAGAGAAAGACCCCTTGAGCACGAGAACCTGCATGAGTTGGACACTTTAATGATAAAACAGCATGGAGGATACCGAAGTGATCAAAAGATGCTGAGTTTATAATGTTAATGTCAAATTCCTTGTGTAATCATAATCAGCCAATTTGTTGAGCACTGTTTAATTTCCATCTGATCACACAATGTCGGCTCATTTATTAAAACGAAGGCACACGTGTAATGTAATGATTATTTATAGGGATTATTCACATGATTCCCAGCATACCGGAGGTTCCTCAATCCTCCAAGGGAGACGGAGACACACACACACACACACACACACGCACACACACACACACACACACACACACACACACACACACACACACCTCCCTCGAACACAAACACACACGTAATACGAACTTGATGATATTATTATTCATGTAGCAGTCTTTAATACATGAGGTAGGACGGGATGCTAAAGGTCCTCTAAATGGATTAGGAATATGGAATCCCGGTGCACGAGCAGGGCGATGCAGGAGTGACTGGCGGAGTGAGAGTGAATGATTAAAGGGTAGAGAACATGCTGAGAAAGGGAAAAGTCTGAGAGTGAGGGGAACAACGAAGAATGTTCAAACTGCAAAATGTCCACATGCAGAGAGCAAGGAGGAGAGAGCGAGCGATGTAGTTAATGGATGTAAATTAATTGCTGTCATGTGGATTCTGATCCCAATAAATCAGGGTCAGTGTGGTCTCCCGTGCCATCTCTCCATGGCTAGGAAAAGGCAGGAGGGAGCCTTGATCTGATACACTGAGACACACAGTGGCACACACACATTATATAAATATGTATGTAAAGTCACAAAAACGCACGCACACAGACACCTATGCAAATGTTAAGCATGTACTTATAAAGGGCTGAACTAGAAATACAAGAAATATTGATAAACGTGATAATCCTCATGCAATTTGTAACGGGGATCAGACGAAGCGTTGTTCATGAATACATACAAATTATGACTAATCATATTAGCTGAAATGAAATATGCAAAACAGGAAAAAGTTGTTTGCTGACTGAAATCATAGAGAAATAAAAGTGGTGTCATACAAAGTAAGTTACTGAAGGACTCCTAGGTCATGAAACTGTGTAATATAATCGGCCAACATGTGACATTTTGGATTCCTTTGCCATAAGATCCCTTTCATCATGACAAGCTTTTAAAAACTCACCTCGAGTCCAAACATAATACTGGGTGCCAACTAGTGCAGACCTTTCTGGGTTCTAAATGCAATGTGGTCCAATGAATTAGCCATGCTTATTACTGAAAATTACCACTGTGCTTTCTGCTTAACTAGGCTGCAAAATTGATTTACCTTATTTCCCCAGTCTATGACCATCACAAAGACATCCTGTTATTATGAGGGCTGTGAGTATTATTGTGTGCGTTAATCAGAAAATACGTGAACCATGTATTTTAATTACAAATCATACAAGGGCAATTTTAAAAACAAAAGCTTTTATAAAAAAAAGATCATAATGTGTATTAAAAGAAGCTGCCACGCTGCAACAACACTAAGTTGCAATCCGAAAAAAAAACCTGCCACTGCTGATGTTAATGTGACCATATTTAAAAAAAAAAACACACACACACATTTCATTCATTAGCCTTTACAGTACAGTGCACCCCATATTATATACTGTACACTGTGTTTTCTTTGATACGGTATGCCCCAAAGCAAATCACTCATGTTCAAACAATAATATCTGAACATGAGAAAAATGGTGCAAAATGGGAAGTAGGTCACATAGCTATTTATTTGACAAAAAGGGATGGGGGTGGGGAACTGGGGCATGGAGTATGCAGAGGCAGCAGCGAAAGGGAAGGTTTTTGGGAACACAGATTAGATATTGAGAGTTTGCGTGAGAGTGACTGAACGTGCATTCGGTCGACCTGGAGGTAAAGTTACAAGCTCATTGAAGAACTGTTTGACCATTAAGAAAAAAAGGCTTCCTGCTGACATGATAATGTATATTTAAATATTACAAACCGTGCGCACACGCAACAAAACAAAACAAAACACCCTCGTCACGGGCTCCATTGCCTACTTTAGTTAAATTGAAACTGATATTGCAGTCACCGGACCAAATCAGCACAACTGACACAGAGAGTGTCAGCAACATTGATCAGCTGTCAATGAACAGGCCGGCTATCCCCCCACCCCACCCCTGACACAACAAAACGCACACACGCACTGCTGAGCTGCGTGTATCGCCACTGATATTTACAGAGCAAATACCCAAAATCCACATAACCTACTGTAAATACGTGTATTTCCCTGCATGGACACCCACACACTCGTAAGCTCTCTGGCTTCTTCCTGATCCTGTTTAAATCCCGTCATCACTGAACATCATGTCTGTATGATTTGCAAGTGCTCGAAGGCCATATACCTCTGTGCTCCCCGCTGACCTGCGGTGCTAAATGCTTCAGCTTATCTAGAAATGCACTTAAGGACAGTGAGGATGCATTCGCTCATAGACTTCGGTTCACAGACCTCCAGGCCAGAATTATGTCTTTGTAGAAAACTGGGATGATCGTATATGTTTGTCAAAAAAAATAAATAAATAAAGTTTTCAATGAAAATATGATGTCGTGCTGTTGTTACATAAAAATAAATTCCAATGATGAATTGCAAATTTTTTGATGAATTTTTTTTTTTTAAACCAAAGAAAAAGTGCAATTCTCCTGATGTAAACATGAAGCCGTAATTCTGATGCAATGTGCAACCTCCAAAACCGAAATAGACGTGCGAAAAACAAAGTTAAAAAAAATTCTCCAAGGTGAATTTTTAAAACGACTTAACATAATCAAAATATTTTGAATAATTAGAACAGAAGTCATAAACATGAATGTATTTCATGTGGTACATAAAATAACACTTCATGCAACAAATCAATCCGTGGGGTTTATGTGGCCTATTTGCATATTGACAAACTATCTACTGTATGTACTCTCAACACAAACTAGACAATCTGCGCAGACTGCGCTGAGGACCTGTAAAGCCACATTAACACATGAGAGAGGCTCTGGAGCACCAGTCTTTTCTAATGACTCGATAATCCGACCCAAATGCTGCCTGCTTGCTAATCTCTCCATCAGATTACCAAACTAGGGAAGAGCACTGCCTATTTGTCCCAGCCTGTCTCTCTCTGTCTTCCTGCCTGTCTGTCTCTCCCGGCTTGTCTCTTTGTATAATCTCTTGCTTGCTTCTTTCTCCTTGTATTTCTCTGTATGATAAAAATTGGATGCTTGGCTCTCTGTGATCTTCCTCGCTGTCTGCTGGTTAGGGTTGCATGCCTGTTTGCCCGCTCTCATCCTCACACGTACAAGCTTTTAAAATGGAGGACGGGGTGGTAGGACATCAAAATGCAGTTGCAAATCTCCTTTGTATTGTCATGCCGACATTCGCCGGGGTAAACATGCCTGATAAAAACATAGACCCAGTACAGTACGCATGAAATGTGTGGCATTTAATTTATGCCCACAAAAATAAAGTTCAAACTTTCACCAAGAAATAGACATAAAAAATATTTGACACAAATTAGAAAATTGTATTCCAAAAAAACAAAACAAAGCAAAATATAATTATTTTTTTTGTTCATGCCTCAATTTAAGCCACCTTCACTTCAGATTCAATTGTAAAAAAAAATAAAAATCCATCTCTCCAGCCCTCACAAATGGAAGGCCAAGCTGTCTCGTATCGTTCCACCCCGGAGCTACGCTGCAACAGTATTGTGCATTTCATGGAAACAGATGTAAACTAATGTCATATTTGTCACACATCAACCAAGTTTGATTCTATACGTTAAATATAAAACACTGACATTGTTTTCTGCCTGCAAGACCCCACAAAACGTCTCTTTGATTTTACAGGAAACCCTCTATCTCTGCCTCTGTGTGTCTGTGTGTGTGTGTGTGTGTGTGTGTGTGTGTGTGTGTGTGTGTGTGTGTGTGTGTGTGTGTGTGTACATCCGTGTTGCGCCTGCATGTTTATGCATGCATTTGTGTGTGTTTGGGGTCTTGTGAGTGTCTGTTTTACTGTAACCTCAACTGATGTCGACAGTCTGCAAAAAACTTTTAACATTTAGCGTTTCGCAAAATAACGCTTGACGCAGCTAATTCGAATTGAACGTGTCTTGTGAATTATTCCTATATATCTGGCAATTCGTGCAGATTCAGTGTCACACACTAGAGACAGATCGTATTTTCCATAAAAAATGATCTATCAAATTCTAGGACATTTTATTCCATCAGAGTATGTAATTCCGTGTGATATTTAAAACAGATATTTTACGCTTTTGGTAAAAATGGAGATCAAAGGGTGGGAAGTAAATGTGTGTCAAATTGCTACCGTGGAGACATTCAGCCGTTTTAGCCTGCACGGTTTTGGAAATTCCTGACAAATATCCCAGTGACCCAAACCGTACGATTCTCACTTCCAGGATCACTTGAAACTATATTATTACTTCTGATTGCGACGAAACATAAGTAAATCCCAATCAACGTGCACTGAACATAGAAAGCATTGCAGCAACTGTGATTTGTAATCAGCTCAACAGCCAGTATTTGTACATCGTGTCTTTTTGAGTGTTCATTATCGTTAAAAAAAAATTGTAGCGGTGTTTTTAAATGTATTACTATATAGATAGAAATTTGTTTTATTTGAAAAAATATATCTACAATTTCTTTAGCTGCGACATGTAGCACTGGAGATCAAATATGACAACAGTGTGGCATAGGTCTAAACAGTTCGAGAAAAAAAATGGTGAAACTCAGAGTGACAGCCATTATAAGAAAAAAAAAAAAAAAAAAAAAAGTAGAATACAATGGGATAAGTCAAAACATGAACACATAAAAAAATATATATACTCAAACAGGACGGATCTCTCTGCATAGATGTGACAGTTGAAGATGTCGACACATTTCAAAATAATGAGAAAGGTTAGGAGCGGGGATATCGGGATGAGCTAAGTGGTGAAGTGAGGCATGAGACGGGGAAAGAGCAATGGAGTGCTGGAGGAAGCGAGAGATGGAAAAGGATTGGTAATACACGCAAAAAAAAAAAAAAAAAAAAAAAAAAAAAGAGAGAGGTGAGGTGGTCCCTGGTAGATTCAGAGCTGTTAGTGGACGAGTGTGTGTGTGTGTGTGTGCGTGTGCGTGTGCACGTGAGTGAGAGTTTGAGTGGGGAGAAAGAGAAGAGGAGAATGGGGGGGGGAGGGGGGAGGAGTGTTAGTGTGGCTGTCCATTTCCTGGGATCAGCTGATGGCCGCGGATGATGGAGCGAAGGAGGGTCAAGGGTCAAAGCCTTGCATTGTCAGCCTAGCCTCGCTCTCCCGTGGGGTTCCCTCCTTCCCTCCCTGCCGCCCTCCCTCCCTCTCTCCCTCCCTCCCTCCCCCGGCCCCCCTCCTCCACCCATCCCCTGCTGCCTCTGCCACATTTACATACATTTATCAACACCGTGCGGTCGGTCGTCGTGGCTCGCCAGGAGAGAGGTTGCTGGCCGGCTACCCCCTGCAGTCTACGGCGCTGCAGCTCACGCACTCATCGCAAAGTCATATTTGTAAGCATTTCATATTGTGTCCGGGCACTGGTGCGTTCTGTGTGTGTGTGTGTGTGCATCTGCATTAAATGTGTGTGTGCTGTATATCTGGGCAAATTTGTGTCTCCGTGCACATCTACATGTATGTGTGTGTGTGTGTGTGTGTGTGTGCAGGACAAGACAAGGCCTCCCATCCCCTCCCCCCCACCACCGAGTATTAGGCCTACCCTCCTCACCCTTCACCCCCCCCTTCCTATCCCCCCCCCCCCCCACACACACACACACACCTCCCCCCACTTTGCCTGTGTAATCCCTGCCAGCTGGCCCTGTTGGCTAATCCCTCTGCACTGATCAGCTGGGCCACGCATCCAGTACGGGACAGGACAGGGACAGGGGCAGATAGGGGCGGGACGCTCTATATGTATGTGTGTGTGTGTGTGTGTGTGTGTGTGTGTGTGTGTGTGTCTGCATGTGTGTTTGTGTGCGTGTGTGTGTGTGTGTGTGTGTGTGTGAGGTGGGGGGTGGTGTCGACCAGAAAGCATAAATTGAAGCCCGTGCCTTCGCCTCGGCGCAGTGTGTCTGTGTGTGAGCCAGTTGCCTGTTCCTCCTCGTCCGTCCATCCCTTATCTCTCTCCTTCTCCTCTTTCTCCCTTGGATCCTTATACATATATACCTACCTGGCTTATATATGTATATTTTACATTTTGGGCTTTTTTTTTTTTTTTTGTCTTCCTTTTTGGTTTTGTCTTGAGCAGATCCAAATGGATTTTTTTTTTTTTTTTCTGATGGTGGTGCCTGGGTAGAATTTAGCTGATTTTTTTTTTTTTTTTTTTTTTTTCCTGCTACCCTCTCCTCTCTCCCCCGACTGCATGCGTGACACCTGCCTGCCTCCCGTCCCTTCAGCCCCCTTGTCCGCCATCCCACCACCACCACCCCCCCCTCCCACCCCGTGTGCCTGCACCCCTGCTCTTCTAAACCCACAAGGACCTTCACAGGATGGAGCTGCGCAGTCACAGCTACAACTACAGCAACAACAATAACAAAACCAAGACCGAGGACCTGAAGGAGGAAATACTCCGCAGCTTCTCTGCTATTTTTTTTGCCTCATCTTTAGAGAGGAAGGATATATTTGATCTGAGAAAAAAAAAAAAAAAAAACGTGTTCTGTTTGTGCTCCAGTAATATTCTACAGGGTTAAATAGAAAGGAATTAAGCACAGTGGTCAAGTTTAAAAAAAAAGAAAAAACAAAAAAGAGGGATTTCAGGTGTAACACCAGCAGTTTTTCGTGAGACTCTTTCGTAATGGCAAAGAAGCAAAAATGTGTCCTCGTGTTTTTGCTTTGTGCCAAACATTAGCATGCTAAATTCATTTATTTGCATATTATTAATCACAGGCTGGAGATTGTTGTTATTTAGATCCTGTTTTCCAGTCTGTACATGGCTATAGTTACATGCGCAGAGTGCACACACAGAGAGAGAGAGAGAGAGAGAGAGAGAGAGAGAAAACACAGTACAGAAGAGATGGAGAGTGGGAGGGAGAGAGGGAGGGAGGGGAAGGGGGAGATAACGACACAGCTTTACCAACTGTAATGAAGAACTGCTTGGTCTGGTTAAAGCGTACCGAGCTCCTAACCAGGAACAGTGGAGGCAGTGCTGTGGTGAGGATCAGGCATAGCGATGCATCGCAGTGTGTTCTCATAAATATCTAGCCGTCATCCTTTGTTTTGCTCTGAGGGGGGAAGATGGTCTGCAGGAATGGTAGCAATCAGGTAGCTGGGCTGCTGCTGTCTTTATGGTGCAACAAAGGTAGCCTTGCTCGCTCGCTCTATCTCACTCCGTTTCTCTGCGCTCTCCTCTCTCCGTGGTGCTTTTTTTAATGATGTGTCCTAGTACGCGTATACAGTCGTAATGGTGTGAATCCTGCTTTGATGTTCACCAGATGTAAATTTATTTTTGTCACATTTTGTTGCTGGTAACCCTTTCGTGCTCCTTGACAAACCTGAGCATGAATTTACACACTGTGGACTGTTCAAACAGAGGAACCACAATGTCATCGGTTTGTATCGTATGTCTTTTTTTTTTTTTTCCTTTCTTTCTTTCTTTTCTGTATTGTCTGTGTAGAAAACGCGTTTTCATTGCAAAAGGGAGGATGCACGTTAGTGTGGGATTAGCATGCGATGTACTTTGACGTGTGAAAGGACCGCATAGCCGCCTCTGAGCCCACAGGGATGAGAGATCACAGGTGAGGAGAGGGGAATGAGAAAGTCAACCGATGGACTGAAGTAATACACAAGTATGATGCTCCTTTAAGACTGAGAAAGTGATAGTGTTTACAGCAAAATGTGCAAAATGGCTTGAGAACAAGAACAGAAAGGAGGGAAAGTATTAAAAGCATGGTAAGTGACCCGATCTGACCAGAATATGAAAAGTAGCCGCAAACGTTTTGGAAGTTTCGGGTTTGAGCTCTTTGTGTTCACAGTGGACCTTGATTTAATTTCAATACAATTAAGGCACGCGGTGAATGCCAAGAGAGAAGCCACAGTCTTCGCTCACCTGACAGACCAGGATAAAGCCGCTCCAGGACAGGAGAGTGGCGCTGACGACTGCACAGATGGACGTTCCCCACAATCCTATGAGATTAACAGGGGAAGCAGGAGAACGAGCATTAGGCAAAGTTACAGGACGGTGACCCAAGACGGGTGCACAGATCAGTCAACGCAGTCCAGAGAGCATGTGTGATTAAGACGTAGCAGAGATAAAGACACCGTAATCACTGGCCTCCAAAGTCTGCTGAGTCTACTAATATACTGGTTTCCATAATGTAAGAACAGACAGAGCCGTAGGCAGCCTACCGGTGTCGGTCCTGTGGCCAAATTGACAGAGGGATCACACTAGGGGGATTTGCCATGTGGTGACAGAGGGCCACTTCAAAGGTCTGTGTGTTTACGCATGAGCGTACACTTGCCCCGTCTGAGAGGAAGATGAAAAACAGGGTGAAAATGCTATGAGGGCATAATGTGTTGCTGGAGAATCGTTGGTTTTATTCAGTTCTGCCATCAGGCCCATCATAAAATGTTACAACCTCCTGAATCATTCTCATGCATGCTGATTTATTCAATTTTCAACGATCCCTTTTACATTATCATCCATACTCTGAAAATATGGCTTTTACTCAATGAAATTCTTCTTTTTTTTTTTTTTTTTTTTTTGCTTCTGAGTTTTTAGTATCACACCTTTGTTTGTGTTTTTGTTCTGCCAAAAAAAAAGTGTCAATAAAGACGTCATGTCACGGACCACATTTCTATTTGTACTATCTAATATTTCTTTTCAAAGTAAAAAAAAAAAAAAAAAAAAAAAAATCCAAAAGCACCATCAAGTAATTTAAATAATGAGCATCACTTCTACTCCTATAATCACAGAGCTGCATCAAATGATTCAAGCTGGAAATTGCTGTAGGCAACAGAGATGCGAGTTGACCTACATCTCGGATGATGGAGGCGGAATACGCAAAAAAAAAAAAAAGTGAATTTTTCTGTAGATTCCTTTCGAGCTATTTCGCTTACCGCTGTGGCTCTAAATTCTAGATTTGTTTATAAGGATATAGTCAGACTAGAAATATGACTCTGTGTTTATTACAGATTTTTTTTTTTTTTTTTTTTGGTATAAAATCATCACTAAAACAAATCAGGAGCGATGTATCAGGTCGAAATATAAAATAGAAACACAAAGGGTATCCTTTTAGAATATAGTCTCCATCAAACGAGACGCAATACGCTTCTTTTGTTGATATAGTAGCGAATGACGTTTCATTATTGCCCGTCATCCCCACACAATTAGAGCATGCACAGGGGCAAGAGTGCCACATATGTTACGACAGAGGTCATCAACTGTTTTCCGGCCCCTTTGCCATGTCTACACATTATGCATTTTCAAAAGTCCCAATACAATGGGGAGGCTAGGAGGAGTGAGGTGGGGGTAGCACTCAATATATCAACAGTGCGGGACCCCCTGGCGATGGAGAGCAGGTGACCGCATATAGACCCCCCTCACGTGATAAAAACATTCATCATCGTGACATATTCTTATTCCTAAGTAGCCTACATATTTTTTTTTTAAATTTTTTTTTTTTTTTTGCTGCAACCGCTTTCCGTTATGACACCAAATAATGTAAAAACAATTATAATGCTGATGACAGGTGAGAAATTAAAGGATATTAAGAAGAGAAATATTTCCGTTCAATGTTAAAAGTTTTTCTTTTAAATGATATACTTATTTTAACATGTCATTTAAAAAAAAAAAAATTTTTTTTTTTTAGGGCGCTTAATGTATGAAATACATGTAAAATGTGATCAAGTAACTGCAACCAGTGAGGAGCATTAACATTATTACATTTTTATCTGTCAAAAAAAGAAAGCAGTCCACACATTCTTGGGTTACATTAGAAGTGTTTTTCAACACAACGTTTATCTTTTCCTTTTGAGGCAGGTTTTCTGAAACAAAAATGCGCGAAAAGGGAGAAGGAATCTAATTTAGTCATGTAAATAGAGGTCGGGTTGGCGACATGGTGAAGCGTCACTAATGGAAGAAAGAGATGGATGCGTTATGATAATGAGGGGAAAATAAAGCAGAACCATGACCTTGCAGTGCAATATGAACCCGCAGACACAACGGATTTCACTTGCAGCTCTCTCACTGAACATCACTTTCTGCGAGGAAATAACAACAGAAATGACTTCAAATATTTGGCCTGCGTGAGAGAAATCCAGGCTCATATTTGAAATGTTAAAACGAGTAATAGCGTAATCCCTTAAATCAGCGAACAAATAAGAGCACTCGTTTGATTTCTCACTGGGTTCTTCCGTGTAGCTTTTATTTATTCTTCAAAATTTGGATCTGAATTAAGAGTTTACTAAACTTAACGAGAAGAGACCGCCTGACGATGATTCAAGTAGGGATTTAGTCGACATGTCGAGTTTCTGCAAGCGAGAAAAGAAATAAATCCCTTACAAGCACACGCACCATAACTGTGGGGCATTTTTTTTTGTTTTCTTCCTCTCACCACAATAAAGTAACTTGTTTTCTTTCTCCATCTTCTCAGTGCATTTAGCTTCATGTGCGCCACGAGATGCGACTGCGTGCTGACATCCTCCTCATCCTCCTCCTCCTCCTCCACTTTCGTCCCGTTTTCTCTTTCTTCTCCTGCACCGTCTCGGTATGGCCGATATATATCTGCCTGTGTTAGACGGGCCCGCTCATTTGCATCCCAGGAGGGGCTAAAAGACGTCCCCCGGAGACGCTGCAGATAAGGGTCACAGGAGATCCCCTCGAGGCGTCGTGTTTGCCACGCACCCTCCGCGCAGACGACGACACGTGCCGTCGACCTCCCCTCTCGACAGCCGCGCACGACACGCACGGCACGGCACGCACGCGCGCACATGCGGTACTCTCGTGGAGACCTCCCCCCCCCGCACTCGAGTCCCAAACAGCTGAGTGATGCTCGCCCGTTATCGTCTCATCAACTATTTCCCCTTCTTTTCAGGATAAGCCGCTCTTTCTTACTTGAATTATTATTATGATGATTATTATGCAGCCATGTTAAGGCCATCTTTGAGTAGATTTCTTTTGAGTTTTTTTTTTAATTTTTTTTATAGGCCTACCAGACGGGATGCAGGAGAGAATGATAGACA
This sequence comes from Embiotoca jacksoni, assembly GCF_022577435.1. Classification (NCBI taxonomy): domain Eukaryota; kingdom Metazoa; phylum Chordata; class Actinopteri; family Embiotocidae; genus Embiotoca; species Embiotoca jacksoni. Next base: position 6,749,125 of record NW_027185318.1, read on the forward strand.
TCCCTTCATCTGGACTGTTTTATTTTTTATTTATTTTTTTTTTTTAGGCCAAAGCTTCATTTGCATCACTTGCATTTCCTATGAATTAAAGTCAGGCATTATTTTTGATAAACTACCATACAGACTATCTAAATTCAGACGGAGATTAAAAACGGGGATTATTGCGTTGCTTTGGAAAGCAATTAAATGATTGAATATCAGATTTGTTTTTTTTTTATGTTTGTACTTATACTGATGGCATACAAACCAATTTAACATTAGAAAACGGTATTAGACTGCAATGTGTTTAGAGGCTTGTAAGTTGCGTCTCTTTACAAGAGACGGTAGGTTGTTTAAATTTGGTGTTAGGGACCAGTTTTTCAGTTTTAAAGGCAAAATTGAAATGTAGATTTCCTTTGTTGGTGGCGTTTTAGGCCACATAAACCCATTAAATAAATAAATAAATAAATGAGTAAGATGACCTACAGGACACAGCATTGATGATTAATGGATTGTTTTTAGAAACACATTTTTACTATTTTTCCAGTCTGTGATAAAAGGCAGAGCTTTGATTTATCAAAAAAAATAAATAAAAAAAACCAAAACATATTTCAGACCAAATGTGGCTCCAGAAGGCCTCGATGCTGGGACCTGTTTAGGAAAAGCAGTCTGAGGAAGCTGAGCTTTAGTGAAGACCTATAGTCTGTGGTGAAGAGGAAAAAGAACAGCAGTAAATAGTCCTGTGTCGCCCTCTTGTGGCCACTACGTTCACTACAGCGCATCTGACGAAGACAGAAAATGGCGGACTGCAGAACATTTGTACTCTCAAGACGAAACAGGTGAATGCATTTTAAACGGACATCACATTTTCACAACGTTTAGGTCAAGCTCTGCCTTATCTTTTGGCGTGCTGCACCCGTTTCGATAATACTCGGTGTTTGCAAACCTAATGTTTTTGCTCGCCATTTGATGAAGAACATTGGTCCGAAGTCAAACCTGATCAGGTCCAAACTAACAACCATATATCAACTTGAAATACACAACACAGACCTTTACCAAATATTAGTTCAGCAGGGTACTTTAGTGGAGCCTGGCGCCGCAACAAATGAAACAAGGTAAAAACACATTTTACTGCATGCCTACATCCCAACAGATATTTAATATATTATGAAATATACATCCCACCTGCTGTAAGGAAGAGGACAACTCAAATAGACAGGTACAACATGCCACCCATGTGACTATGTGAAACCGGCCAATGAGGAGAAGAACCCACATGTGACTTTGTGGAGCATCTTTATTATGCCACAAATAAAAGCCAGTAGTTCTGAAAGAGGACCTTGCGATTTTGTACTCACCAACAATGACATTCTGAAAAATGGTCGAAGCTGATTGTGATTTTATAGCATGTAAGGTTGGCAGAGTGGAAACGGGAACCCGGGAGTGTGGAGGACAAGGCGGGTTTGGAAAGTAGAAAGGGAAGAAATGCAAAGTACTATGGTGTGAAGTGAAGTCTGAATGGGGGAGCAGACAGGTTGCACATGAAGGTTTAGCAGAAAAAAACCCAACAACAACAACAACAAAAAAAAAAACATTCATTCATAATCGCATGTGGGGAAAAAGAAAAAAAAAGGAAGATGCACAGACGCGCTGCACGACAAAACTGCTTTCCACAGTCAAACAAGGGGAATGCACACAGTTCTGCTGAATATACCACATTTATTACTTTTGAACTGATTAATAGAAAGAGTGGGGGCAAGGCCACTCGCATCACTGTCTTTAGAAAAACGGAGGAAGGAGAGAGAGAGAGAAAAAAAAAAGAAAAAAAAAAAGAAAGCAGCCCATAGCAACAATGAATTAACTTGTCCAAGAGAAAGAAACAAAAAGAGGGTAAATTAAGTCCAATGAAGACTTAACAGAGGGCCCCAACTTTTTAGACCATGAAATTATACAGCGAGCAAGGCTCATCAACTTAACATTTCTTCTGCTCTCAAACACTTGACCCCCTTCCCTACTCTTCCTCTCCAGATGCCCCTGACCCTACCTCCCCCACACACTTCATCCAACTCATGGGAAAACAAAACATAGAGGGCCTTTCTGAACATCTGCAGTCCGCTCAAACAAACACATGGCAAGCATGTACAAAAGATTCAGGAGTGAGTGTAGTTGGCACCCTCCTACGATGAAAATCCGCCGGGTCCTGGTTGAAGATTTGAGCATCCTCAGAAGACAGAAGTGGGGGTGGGGTTGGGGTGGGAGGGGGCGGTGGGGGTGGGGTGGGGGGTTACAAAGAAAATGAGACAAACTGCCCATTCTTCACGTTGGGACACTATTATTAGCCAACACTACAAATTTCTATTGGATTTGTGTGTTTTGTGTGAAAATTACAGACTTGCTCTTGGACCATAAAAACAGAGGATGATCCTTTTGGGGAGAAAAAAAAAAAAAAAAAAAAAGAAGAAGGAAAAAGCAGCATACAAGGGAAAAAGCATATGTAGTGGAATGGGGTGGGGCAAAAAAGATTTCACCTAAGGATGCTATGCATTTAGTTGTAGTCCTATGAATAATCGTTTCCTTTTCTTTTTACTACAAGTTCGAAGTAAGTCTTTAAAGTCAAAAGAAATCAAAGTCTTCATTTAGTTTTTTTGTCCTTTGTTAATTCCTCACCCCTATTAGAATTTCTTAGAGAGATCTGGATGTAATGATGTAATGGGGTGGACAGGGCTTTAGGGGGGGCCATTGCAGTCTTTTGACCAAAGCACCAACTGTTACTTGACTCGTCCTTGGCGCTCCTGGAACAAAATCAAAAGAAAGAAATTACACCACACAAAATAATGACAGATGACTGAGTGACACAGATCCCCCCCCCTCCCCCAAGTTCCTCCTGTTTGTTATTTCATAGAGGCAAATGTGCACAGAGCCCTTGAGGGCATCTACTATTAATGACATTCAATGAATTACAACCACAGGGCTCTTGTTGATGTTTAAAAGGAAACTCGATAAGCTTTGGACGCTTCACATCTCAACAGTGTTTAACTACTAAAGTTTTAAGATATGACAAAATATCAAGTACACAGAGCATTTGAAACATGTCAAGTGGGACCGTCTCTAAGTATTAAAATAACTGCATCAGAATATGACTGGAAAGATGGGGCAAGTTACCTGAAGCCTGTAATGACTCCTGTTGCTTGGGTTGCTGGGATATGGCTCACTGCCTTGGACCTCCACCTGTCACACATAGGAGTGAAAACTGAGTGTATCTGACGGATTTCACATTCAAACAGACAAGCGTTCTTGCTTAAAATGAGATCTTTGGAACAAATTTGACCTAAAAGTTAACTCGGAAACGAGCCTAGAATTTTTAAACGGCACAGGATTTTGGTAAGAGATTGGAAACGTAACAGTAAACTCAACAAGTCAGGATGGAAAGTTAAAATGTACTTTACAACACTGCCTACAGAAGAAAAAAAAAAATAATAAAAAAAAAAAAATAATAATTTGGCAGACATGCCAAAACTAAAATGTCACTTTACTCTTTTAGCCTGTGATAAATCTGAGCCTACCATGTATAATTAACAACGTGTGCCTTTGGATAAAGACTTTAGGTACTTGAAGTTTCATATTCCGGCAGATCTGACCCTTTTGTTCTCAGCTATGCAAATAAACAGCCCGTTTTTACTGCTACCAACAACCAATGATCACTCAGGATCTCTCGTCTGAAAGCAAATCAAGAAAACAAGTCTTTCGGACAAACAATTCAGCACAGTTTTGGAAATCTGCTGGTTTGGCATTTTAAGGTGGTATACATAAATATGGCCATATAAAAAAAAAAAACCAACAACAATGGAAATGGGATGTTGTATTTCTTAAATGAAAGCCTTAAAAAGAACACTGTTGCAAAATCCTTTAACTATTTAAATAACTGTTAAGCACTGCATAATTATAGGTGCTGCATTTGTTCTTGTACAGATGTCTTGCCATCAAGCGCGACAACGCAAGAAGTAGAAGTCAGTGTACCCAGCAAAATCTTACAGAAACTGAACATTTTGAAATAGAGATGCTAATCAAATCGGTTTCTGGAGCTCATGGATCCAGGCTTTTAAGCACTAGACGGTGACCTTTAGGCAGCATATTGTTTTGTGACTTTAACAAGCAAGACACTTTGAGCAAACTTCCAACTAAACAAAGACAATGGAACAAAAAAAAAACCCAAAAAAACATACCACCAATAAACACCTACAAAAGGCCAACTTACGAAAGGTTATTAAGCTGCCGTGTTAAGACTTTAAGGTAATATAGCATCTAATTTGTCCTGCTGTGAAGTCAAAAGGTTGCAAAATGTGTAACAACTGTGCAAAACAAAGACGCAGTATCTTTTTCAAAATTAAAAGACGAAAGGCAAATAGATATCTCCATATTTTTAGAACTGCAGTTGACGTGGGCTTTTCTGCTTGTTCATGAGATTGATGGTGACAGCTCTACACAGAATAAGATTTTAATACCAAAAAAAGAGCATGAGGACATAAGGGGGAAAAAAAAAAAAGAAGAATTCATTTCCCACAGCTTCAGTAGGCTGCACACAAGATACCACCGATAAAGCTGTCAAAATGAAACGTCTAAACCACAACACCCAAAAATAAATTGGATTTTCAGACATGTTCTCATGCTATTTACTGAATATTTCTATTTTATATTTAAAAATATATATATATTTATACTTTTGGGTAAATATCATGAGGTAATGATTTCTTGTGTTCATTCCTGTGTGTTGTGCTATTCTGTTTAAAAACCACATGACATAAGAGTCATAACAGGTAGAAAACATGATACCACAGTGAAAAACTGAAAACAAAGAAGTCACAAAATATCCTAATGCCTATAATGCCATCAAATTCTTTTCAAAGATCTCAATCCAGCTGTAAATCCTTGAAACTTCACTGTATCCCTTTTTTTAATGCAAAAAGCAATGTTGTAAATGCACAAGCATCCAAATAGACTTCATACCCTACAACTTTTTTTCAAAACAAGTTAAAGAGAATTCTTTTTCTTTCTTTTTTTTTTTTCCCCCACTCATCTCTTTTATAATTTACTTTATCCAGCAGTAACTTTGTTACCTTTTTAACACACTCTTCCTCCTCCTGACGCTTCTCGTAGTGAGAAAAGTCATCGAAGATGGAAGTGGTGTGTTTATATCCAGCGATGATCTTTAGCACCTGCCTGGCCTTGTCCAGTGGCACCTCCTGTGTGTCCCGAGAGTTGGTCACTGGCTTATTTTCGTTGTTCTCCAGTCGAATGTGCCTCAGCTGACTGTTGGGAACGTCCTTAACAAAGATCCAGCGCACATCAAAACGACCCTTCCACTTGTCCTGCGACCACACGCCAGCAGACGTGTTGTAGTCCACGGGTGAGCGCATCTCTGCCACACCACAGAAGTGACCGCTCCCATTGACACTGAACAGAAGATAAAGCGGCCCTTTGCCACCCAGTGAACGGTAAGCCGCATCGAGCCTCTTGTTGCCGTGCTCCGTGCTGCACCAGATGTTATACTTGATGGAGCGGTGGATGTCATCCTCCGAGTAGCTCTTGATGATGAACACCCGGCCCTGCTTGGGATTCCAGTCAAAGTCCTTGGGGTTGTAATTGTTGACCATGCGCAACTTCTCTAAAACTGGGTGAGGCTCAGACGGGACCCCAGTCACCACACCCACACCAGAAGAGGTGGGAGGTGACTGGCCTGCACCACTCCCACTGGCATCCCCAAATCCATTTGCCCGGTTCCGTGGAGGCACCCAGCGAGTAGGTTGAGAAGGTTGCTGCTGTTGGTTTGGTGGAGGAGGACCTTGGGAGAGAGGAGGCTGGGGCATCTGAGCCATACCTGGCTGCCCACTGGGTGGAAGCTGATGCTGCCCCATCTGGGAGACAGGTTGAACGAGCTGTCCGTTGCTCAGGGGCATTTGTGGGTTCCCTGCAGCAGTAGCTCCGGGCTGTGGGGAAGCCTGATTTGGGGGCTGCCCATTGCTTGGAATAGGGGGCACCTGCTGAGGAGTGGCAGCCTTAGGCATGCTGCCCTTGTTGTCCCAGGTGCCGATGTCCATGTTGTGTTTAATGGGCGGAGGAGGCAAATTAGCACCAGCCATGCCACCCTTGGTTTTAAGCTTGGGTTGAGGCTTGGCTGGCTTGCTGGCAATATCTGCCCAGGAGGCGGGCTTGGCAGGGGCAATAGAGACAGGAGGCATGCTGGGAGGTCCTACAGATGATACAGGACCAAGGGGACCCCCACCAGGTAAGCCAGAGCCAACCACCTTAGGAGCCATGTCCCCGTTGCCACCAGGTGCAGCACCACCGATCTTAAGCCCAGCCATGCCCTGGTCAAGGCTGTTCATACCGGGTGCCTTGTTGAGGGGCTCATTGGCAGCAGGTGCAAATGGGGACTGTCCATCAATCATGGCACCCCCAAGTGAGCTGGGGGCATAGGCATAGCTGCTGCTGTAGCCAGAGCTTTGCGGCGTCCCCGTCTGTCCCTGAGAGCTGCTGTTGCCCCATGCCGAGAAGTCGATGCCACTGGGGAAAAAGTTGAAGCCGTGCTGGCCTAGGAATGGGTTACTCCCCAGTGGGCCTGGCTGGCCAAACATAGCGTCCGGGAGGTAGTGGGGTTCCCCATTGCTCAGCTGTCCATAGGAGGCCAGGTAAGGCATGGGAGGGTCCCCACCTGTGGACCATGCTGCCTCATTTAGGGAGTAGGAAAATCCTATGGAGGGGCTGTAGTAGCTGGGCATGTACGAGTCCGACATGGCCGTATAGGCATTGCTCTAAATAGAAAAAGAAGTAGATTTAGTGACAAAACGTAAAGAAAAAAAAAGTTATTTGCAACAGCACCCGTTCTTAATTGCCAATTCAACATAATTGCTGACATTAACAGTAAACATTAGTTTCTTTTATACACTTATATACCTTGTTCTTATAGATCCAAAAAGTCAGACCAAGTTAAAGTTATCATTGTCATTACACATCAAAGATCCACCACGCAGTAATGATCTACAACAACCCTGCTTTCCTAGTATCCCCCCTTTCTAATATAATCTATAAATACATGTCACTGAACAATCAACTATGTTAATTCCTCGTTTATACTCTTGAACAAAAGGATGCTGCAATCTTCAGAGTAGAGAAAAATACAGGCTCCATGATTTTCCTCTACAACCCAGTTGACAGTGTGTCATTTACTACACAAGGGGAACTCCATAAACCACACAGTAAAGAAAAATAAAGTCCAAGGCCAATGAAAATAAGATGGTCAACAGAAATGTTCATTCTTGTTGCACATCCTTACGGGTTTCTTGCGTTTCATAGTAATGCAAAAAGCAAGCTTCTAAAAAGGCCTAAAGGCCAGTGAAATAAGTTAGTCCACAGATGTACTGGGAGAGAATTCTCCTGTAGTTGTTTACCGAAAAACCAGCTACAAAGCTTTTCCGAGAAATAAACCAACTTTAAAAGATTTATGTTTGATATTGCGAAAATAAATTCTGTAACTGGTCAACAGATCTTTGTACACATTTGTTTTCTTCCAAAAGACCCGATTTGTCACATGTGCAACTATGTTCGGTTTACACAACACTGGAATAAACCCACATCTGAAATATAATATCCAAAAATACATCCAACAGTATATTAAATGCAGCATGTCAAGAACAAATATCAACTTTCCATTAGGGATGTTGTGAGCCAAACTACAAGATTGGTATCAGGATGAATCACTCCTCTATACATTATTCCAGATGATGACACCATCATTATTGTTGACTCATCATGTGCTCCTTATATTATAGCCACTTATTTTCCTTCGATAAATATACACAATGACTGTCCAAGCATCCACACTTAATGTGGTTACACAGAACGCCAACTACTGAAAAACCTGTGGATTTCGTCGACACATTTATGATTAACCCAAAACAAAATCCAGAGGGCGCGTCAGTCATTGATGATACGAGCGATTCAATTAAAAAGGAAGCAAAATGTGGGCAAACACCGGTCAAATGCTTACCTGTCTGGCCTGAGTATTCAGGTAAGGCTCAAACTCATCGTCATTCAAAGTATCCTTTTGGGTCACAGCTCCGTTTTGCACTGAAAAAAAAACCAAACAACACCGATGTAAATAGAGCGAACAGGTTTTTGTGCGACTCCACAATTGTGAGAGGTAAGACTAGGGCTGTGAAACATGGGACACAAAACAAAAAAGTCAAATATAACCGTTTGCCAAAATATCTCGCGTCGTTATTCTCGAGATGATTATTGTTGCTTTTTCACAATACAATTGTTGATAAGTAAATTATCAACGATATGGGCATAATGACTAAGTGGGTAAATAATAAGACACCACTTTATTGTCACGCAGCTTTTTAAAAAACCGGAGGGGGAAAAAAAACTTCAATTATGTGCTCACAAGATTAAAATCGAGCCTCATCACGATATCATAAAAAAAAAAAGTCAATATATCACCCAGGTCAATTTACATCATCATCATCACTCGTTACATAAGAAACCCACTCCCTGAAAATTTGTTATCACTGATAGGGGTAGAAAAAAAACACAACCAACAACCCCGAGCATGATAACAGCTCAATTTGCTCCAGATTACAGAGTAAAAGGAAAACCTGCTGCCAAACTTTAACTTTTTTTTGTGTGTGTGTTTTGTGGAGGGGGTAAAGGGGGGTAGTTTGAACTGCTAAGTGACGTTTCAAGAGCCTATTTTGTGCTCCCAAGTTCAGAGGAGATCTCTCGGTTATTAGGTGACGTTTAAAACTACGTTTGATCCCACGAGACTCTTTGTAGGCCGCGGAAGAAACGCAGAGAGAAAAAAAACAAAAAAAACAACAAGCCGCGCTTAAAATAAACGTGATCCAACATTACAAGCGTGGAGATTTGTCTCCGTTTGGACACAGGAAGAAAAAGAAAAAAAAAAAGCATGTCGGGAAAAGACGTGTCGTTTTTGTGTGTGTGTGTGTGTGTGTGGTGGGGGGGTTTATGTTAGCAACCAGCTAACGTTAGCAGGCTAGCGTCTCCCCCATGTTAACGAGCGCCAAGAGTCGGCTAACATTAGCCGGAGCGGCCAGGCGTGCACCTGTAGCGGCGTTAACACCGCAAAAATATAAATATATATATATAGAGAGACGTGACAGATACAGAGAGAGTATAACCAGCGTCTTATCGCACCTGTTTGGGATAATATATATATATTTTAAAAAAAAAGAAGCGTTGCGAGTACCAAACCAGGAAAAGGATGTCGGCGTGTGTCACGTTACCATTTAACGGCGGCTAGTAGCTTCGATGCTACACCGTAACGATCGTAATATTTACAGAATAAATACAGATTTTGTGTTTTAATTTTATTTATTTTTTTTGGGGGGGGAGAAGAAAGCTAAAAAAAAAAAAAAAAGGGACAACCAGCTACAATCCGCGCACGTAAGATTTCCAAAGCGGCACGTTTAAAAAAAAAAAAAAAAAAAAAATCCGCATTCAACTCGGAGTCGATAAAAAAAAAAAAAACGTCAAGGACCGTGTTTGTTTGTTCTTACCTTTATTAGCTTGGCCTTTCGGTCTCTGGATTGGGTCCAGGTGATTCATGAAGGTTTGATTTATGAGAAGAGAGGAAGGGGAAAAAAAAAAAAATAGATGAAGGAGATAATATTTTTTCAGCAGTCAAGTTTTCCCCTCTTTTTTTTTTTTTTTAGCAGGTGGTCGAGGCCTACTCCGCTAACCGAGCCGCAGCCGCTGCCTCGGGAGCTAAAAATGCTAAATCCTCGCTAGCCGTCGCGATGCTTTTGGAGAAATTTGGCCCTCGTTAAATGTTTCAGAAAATACCTCTTTTTACCTGTTCGAGAAGGCTGCTGGCTGACATGTCTCTTTTTTTTTTTTTTTTTTTTTTTTTTGTTTTTTTTTCCCCCCCGGAGCCTGTGTAAATTTTTTTTTTTTTTTTTTTTTTTTAAACTCCTTAAAATAAAAGCGGCAGGGTGTAGAATTTTTTTTGTCCTAGCTATGGAAGAGTTTCAAGCCAAGCGCCCCTTATCTCTCTACAGAGCCTTGGTTTCTACACAATGGCGGGCTGCAGTTTGCTTGACAGTCTCCTCAACATGGCTGGGGCGGCCCTCGTCGAAAAAAAAAAAAAAACCCACGACGGCATTTATGCGCAGCGAACGCGCGCCCTCTGGTGGCGCGGAGGAGTTCGCCTTTTACTCGCCTTTTTACTCGCTTTTCCGATACGGATTTTAAAAACTGGGATATTTGGGACTCCCCAAATTGTAAATACTAAATAAATTACAAATTCAGAAGGCTTTCTGGACTGGCAGAACTTTGTGATACATAATTCTTAGAGACAGAGCAATAGACCCTTTTTTTTTTTTTTTTACGTTTGGCAAAGAATAGAGTCTCATAAAGCTAAAACTTGAAGATGGACATATTTTGATTTTGATTTTATACACTTTATTAATCCCCGAGGGGAAATTTCTTCACTACAGCAGGGGGGCTCTCAGGGGGGAGCTATAAATTCTACCAGGTTGCATTAAACCAAATTGGCCAGATCGCAAGGTAAACTAAGGGGTTGAAAAATAAAACAAAAATTCTAAATCCATTTTACTCCTAATTTTTTTTCTTCTGGAATATCTAATCCTGTTTGAAATATGAAACCTTCTAACCTACAAAACGAAAATGTAATTTGATGTTGTCTGCTTCCACAATCACATATCTTATCTTTTTTTTTTTTTTTTTTTTTTTTTTTTTCTACTGATTTGTAAAGAGTGAAAAATCGAGTAGGAGTCAACCTTGTGGAGGTTCAGCCCCCCCAAAAAAGCCACTGAGCAGCTCTGGAGCCTCTGTTGAAATGGGCAGGTGGTAGGTGTGAATGTATTTAACTGTGGCCGATGCAGAGAGCTGAGCCCTCACCACTCAATATAACATCTCTTCATAAATAAATATTTAATTTCCCATTGGAACACAAATAGATTGTCCAATTGCTGAATGCATTTTGGCCTCACGACATGTGCATCCTTTTTTTTTTTTTTTTTTTTTTTTTTTTTTTTTAACCTTTATCGCCGACTGGTGTTGTCTCACAGAAATGCTCTTTCTTTCAGCAAAGCTCTGAAAAAAAAGGCCATTGCCTGTCATTTCACACCCCTGCCACAAGGTGGACTCCTAGCCACTACCATGAATTTTCAACGTGGAAGCGAAGTCAAAATTGGCTTTTGTGTGCTGTGCAACTGTTACACATGACTATTGAGGACTACTCATCTATTTCCCTTCCTATGAATCGCTCTACAAGCTATTCTACTCACTTACATATGCATAAAATACATTTCGTCCGCAGATCCTTTCATGGGTGTTACATTTTTTCTTTACAGGCTATTCATTTTGCATGTGTTGTTGATGTGCATGCAAGCCCAGCAATTATGTCACTAATTAGAAGTGTCTCTATGTTGATATTGTCTCAGTTTGTGAGTCATCCTTTATAAACTCACTAAGCCTGCCCACCATTCAAAAAACCCCAACACCAAAATAGAATACAATTAGTGGCTCTGAGACTCATTATTTTTTTAATGCTCTTTGTTGCTATCCGTCAGCAGTTAGAATGTGCATATATTTTTACACAACACAAGTGCTATTATCTACAGTCATTCTTTACTTTAAGTACTAATTTATGACTCATTTTACATGCTTTTAAAAAAAAGTTACCATAATTGCAGGGCAGTGTGGTGAAACGGTGATCCCTTTTTCCCCAAGCTACTGTATATGTAACTAAATCACAAGGCCTCCCCAGCAGAGGGATATTTGATTTGAAATGTAAATTCACAGGCAACACTTTAAAGAAAAAGTATGATGAGTGGTGGTGCAAAGGTGTGGAAAAATACATTTCATCAGAGATGAAGCAATGTTTGTGTCTTAGATTATAGGATACACAACCAAATGTACTCAGTGCACCACAGACAAGTAGAGATGGCAAACCAGTAGCAGTGACAAGACATTTGACTTGTGAAACACGCCTAGGACAGTAGCATGGCATGTGTGTATCATATTCCGCCTTTCAACTCTCAATCATTTTTGGGTGCTTGACTTTTTTTTTCCCAGGGGCTTGTTGACTGGTGCGGATTGGACAGGTGGCATAGCATGGAGAAGAGCTGGCCGTTTACCAGCCAATAAAAATAGCTGTGGTCTCCATGATGTCACCGGTGAGTAAATCATAGCACCACAGTGCAGAGGGAGAAATGAACTGGGAGAAATCAAATTGGATATGCATTTTCTAAAGAGTGGCATGATTTTATTTGCCTCTCCACGTACCTCTTTTTCCTGGATAAACAATTATTTGTTTTCCCTCCAAATCTGGATCAAGTTTCTTCATGTCCTTCACCTATTTTGTTACGTCACATTCCAAAGTACGCATGTCTATACAACCAGGAATATGTAAAAGAAGTGGCACTCAAAGACCAACACATTCCCTATGCCAAACACTAGTGACACTGCCATCTTCAGCCAGTCACCCTGGCTGCAGTTGCCAGAAAGGGTGGACAAGCTAAAGCCGGAGTCTGATCTCACTCCCATACCTGTCATTCTGAAGCCACAACACCATGCTGCTGATGAGGAACCTGATCAGTCGTAAATCTTCCCTGTTTGACCATGTGACATGCCAAATTTGTGATTCTGCCCTCTGTCCACCCTCCTCATCTCTTTCCCTCCACCCACTGCCACCCCTCTGCAGCCCCCTTTGGCACACTGAAGCAGGAATGCCAGGCAAGAAGGTGACAATCCCACATGCCCAGATTAGTGTTTCTGTGTGCATCTTTCATGTGTTTGTATGTGTTCCTTCAGCTTTATGTCTTTGAGTGTCCGTACGCGAGTATGTGAATTTGTGATTGTGTGCCTAACTCCAGTGACCCAGCGGCAGCGTGGCGGTAGACTACTTTCAGTGATAGGATGTTAGGAATGTAGCACTTGTCAGCCTCTCTGAGGATGCTGTTAATTCACATTCTGTCCATTTCAGAAGGTTAGCCTTTAATGAACAGTGAGCATTGAGTGAGGTGGCTCTATGTTTGTTGTTTGATTTGAAGTGTGCTTCCTAACATTAATGACATTTGATGGTCAATTCAATTCAATTCAATTAAATATAGTGCAAAATGACAACATTAGTCATCTGAGGGCACTTTACATAGCAAAGTCTTTGCAACAGAACCCTATAGCAACACTGAAGAGAGAAGCCAAACAATTCAACAATTCCCACATGAGTGACAGGAGGCAGAAAAAAAACAACACCTTTTAACAAGAAGAAAGCCTCTGACAGCAGGATGGAAATACTTCCTTTTAACATAAAGAAACCCCCCAACAGAACCAGAATCAGAGGCAGGCAGTTATCTGCTCTGTTCTGTTTTTATTATGCATTTTCCCAGACTACTTGCAGTAACTGCAAAGCAACATAGGAATTATAACCAACAGAGGGCAATACTAGCAGAACCAATTCAGTCTTGTGGATATTTAATGCTATAGTGCAGGATACTTTCAAATACAGTAAATGAACATTCGTTACATTCAAACCCTATCCAAGGTCACACAATGCTGATATGGCCAATCACCGCCAGGTAAATCTCTCTGTATTTCACAGTATACAGAATGTATATTACTATGCCAGATGAATGCATAGTGGGCATGCTCTATGGGCTGAGCATGCACACAACAAACTTTTAGGTAACTTCTGGTTTAGCCCTATGCTAAACTTAAATGTGGATAAAATAATTTAATTGTGTTTCTCTTTTAGACTTTCCACATGTTTCTCTGTAAACTCAGTCAGTCCCTTCCAGTTAAATTTCAAACTGTGCCGAAACCGACCACTTCCTTGAAGGCGTACTATAATGAATCAGTGAAAAACTATGCCTATGGATGCTGTGGAAAATGGACAGTAAAGTAAAATGCACATGATTTTTAATGACTGATTTTAATGGCTAATTCAAGTATGATCCTCAAAATTCTTGAATTATATTTAACCAACTTCTGGCCTCAAGCCGCTGGAATCCTGGGTCCTGGTGGTCTGTGAGGACAATGAGGAGGTTGTTTTAGGAAGAAAATAGCTTCACACTTGCACATTCTATCACAGAGGATTTATCACCAACATTTGTGTAGAAGGTTGAATGAGCCAGACCTGTCCATATGTGGCCCTTTGTGTGTTTATGTGTGTGCATGTGTGTGTTTCCGATGACACTTAGTGATGATTTTGAACAGCTGAGATGAGTTTGTGTGGAACTGGACAACGAGGCAGCTGTACATCTCTGTCTTGGACATATACTCTCTCACACACACACACACACAGACACACACACATACACACGCACGCACGCACACATACACACGCACGCACACACACACACACACACACACACACACACACACACACACACACACACACACACACACACACACACGTACACATCGAGGCATATAAACAACAGTGGAATCCTGAGGTCCAACCCCTTCGGGACCATGCCAGACTGAGACCTTAATAAAGGACTTGTTGTTTCAGGGGGTAGCTTATATGGTTTCAGGTTCATATTGCAACAAGCCCCACTTTACAGACCATCACCATAAGCTTACTGATTACATTTTCCTAATTTGCATTTACATCCTAATAAAGTTACATTATGTCTGACAATTGAACTTAATTGGTCTTATAAAGGGTTGGCAGCAGTATGCTCCATTCTTTCTTTAATGTACTCAGGTATTTCTAGCACAGAGTATAAACTATTAATGGTAGTGTTGCAATTTGAATAGTGGTCTAAATAAAACCAGGTTGCCATTACTACCTCAACTGGCCTGCAACATCTCATCCAATGAGGTCAGACCTCTTTTAACAGGGGCGGAGCCTTGATGTGCTGCTGAAGGGTCACAAGGAGTGATGTAACCTGTGTTTATTTTCAGCATATACAAGTAAATGTAGACACACAGACACCTCCACAAACACTTGCTCACAGAAAAAACACACACAAGAGCAACTACGGACTCTTGCACATACTGTTCTTTACATGTGCAAAGATTTGAGCGTGCAATATTGGGTATCACTGACAAACACAAATGTGCCAACTGACGAAGTTTTGTGCTTTGGGATCACCGCCATGCTTCTGCAAGTCGGTTATCTCCCTTACCCTCTTTCTGGTTTGATCACTTGACGACAGACGTTGCAGCATGCATGTGTGCACTCACTCTCAGTTGTGTTGCACACACTTCATTTACATGTGGGCACAGGAGTTGACTCTTAAAGGAGAAGACAGGGTGATTAAACAAAGAAAAGGTGTGTATTTCATGAGGGAAGACCAGTGGGTGGCAGAGACAGAGAGAGAGACAGAGACAGAGAAATTTAGTCATTGACATTAATACTAATAGCAGCCTCTCTTCCCTTCCGTCAGCTGCAGCTGTTGATCACGCTGGTGTAACACTGAGCTTTCGAGCATTGCATCACTATGTTTCTCCCCGAGTACTCGGCTGTCCTGCATTACCCTGGAAATAGAAGCCCATACTGCACAGCAAGGGTAATGGGGTGAAGTATTCGAGCCCCATTAATTTTGGTACTGATCTGTTTGAAAAGTGGATATACAAATTGCAAATGATTTTGTTTTCGAAACTCTTTGTTGCTCTGAGGCTATATGTAATACAGTACTGTACAATATACAGTATTATATTAGAGGGTTATGCTGTAAAATCCGTTTATTGAAAGAGAGATGGAAGACCAGGGAAAAGTGAGAACTTTGGTGTTACTTGCCAGCTTTATCCACTGCTATTTAGGAGCGTGTTCAATTCATTAGCATGCCAATAACCTGCCACCAGTTATTCATACTATGTGTGATGTATGCATAGCAAGATGTTGGTCATGTTCTCTATCTGGAGAACGCAGCGGAGGGACGATGTAACTTCCCGAGGAGCTCGTCCACTAGCATACATCAGAGACATTCCACCTCATCTGACACTCGTACATGGAATTCTGCAAATTTTCCACACTATTCTCCCAGGCATTCTGAAGTGCCTGTCAAAAAGACGGGCATGCCCAAACATTAAGCACCTGTAAACACTTAAAACAAGAAAAATCAACCAAACTTTTGGGAGAATGCATCTACCTTGTTGTTTTTCAGGTTTAATATTATCTGGATGATATTTTAGTCTTTTTGTATACGTGGAGACATAATAAAATTAGTGCTCCTGTGCTGTTTGTGATTGTCATTGGGTATGTTTGTGTTTGTGTGTGAAAATATCTTTCTGTTTGCACTACTGATAGGTGATAATTTGTTATAGATTTGTGCATAGTCCCTTTCTCCTCTATGTTGGTATGACCAGTGTATGCAACCTATAGTTGACACCTATGTGTCATTCTGGGAACACACTAAATACTTCAGATGACTTGAGGGTTTACTTGGCAACCAATGGCTGTTTTAAGACTGAGGATACACTTTCGGCTTGGACTGAGCACAAAGTTTTCATGTATCCAAAGTACATGGACGCGAATAAAAAGTCACAGAATCCCATGTGCTCTTTGTTGTGTGGCCGGTCATAAAGCTCAATGACTTCATCCAAATCTATTTGGGTAACTGGATGACATTCTATTTAACCTTTATTTTACACCAGGATTAAAATGTTGTGGAGCCATAATTAGGCACAAGTTGTTTCCAGCTTTTCTGGAATACACTCTTGTCCATGTTTTATATTTGAATGGAAATCTGACATTATAAAACCCTGACTTAATTTACACCTATGCTTTTGTCATCATGATTTTACAGCTTTTCACCAATTCATTTTTAATATCAAATGAAATAATCAGTTTGCTTGAATGTAATCAATTATCTGCTCTAGATGTAGTGTGGAGGTGGTAGTGGGGTAGTTGGTGGTAGTGATGTGGGGGGTGGAGGGCTGGTAAAGGTGGGAGGGGTTGACACAGAGATGTACAGGACAGGACACCCTCATGCTTGCTCCATAAACCTCACCACATTTTGCTACCGCAGCTGTTGTGGCGCACACAGGGAGCGGAGAGGTGCGCTCCTTCTGGGGAGACTATGTCGAGTCTGGCACGGGCTTGTTCACATTGATCCGGCGGTCACTAAGCTCGTTTCTCTTCGACTAAATAAACGGAATGTTGTCGCGCTCTCTCTCCCTAAGGTCGGTTTCAACAGAACAGTGAAGACACCGCTCACTTACCATGAGCTGTTTGGATGTTATGTACCCAGCCTATGGACATTACGCACCGTACGCACCGACTGCTCCTGCTTTCATCAGTAGCTTACAGGTAGGAAGTTTGCAGTTATTCAAATGTTTTTTTTAGTAGTTTTTATTTCCAGTATTAGCGGGGAGATGGGGGTTGTTGAGGTAAGGGGCCACTATTAGGCTAGTTTATGCGCTTGTGCGTAAAAGCAAAAAACTGATGAGAAAACATGAAAAGTGTTTTATAAGTTTGTGATTTTAGTATCGTTTGATTTGCCATTTAAGAATTTCTGTATTTACAGTGCTGTGTGTTACCACATAAAAGTTGTTCTCCACCCACTCATGTCTAAGGGCACGCACGCTTGCGCGCACGCATACACATGCCAGTGCTGCCGCACACAAAGAAAAACATTATGTCAAAATGTCTCATAGTCAGCTCCAGAACTGTCCTCTGCAACACCTGTCTTAACCCCCCTTCCCCCTCCTCTGTCTGTCCCCTAACCCCCCCCTCTCACCACCACCACCAACAGGCTCCCACAGGTCTGAGCAGCGCTTCCCCTCACTGCCGGGCTTTTATGGACACTCCCAGCGGTCCCGAGGGGATGTCTGGGGGCCCAGGCACTGGAGGATCCACTTCCTCCTCATCTTCATCCAGCTCTTCTTCCTCCTACACCCCTGCGGCTTCTAGGCCAGAGGAGGGCCCCAAGGAGAAGCAGGAGGCCCCCGAGGCGGAGTACCTGACTTCTCGTTGCGTCCTCTTCACCTACTACCAGGGAGACATCAGCAGCGTGGTGGATGAGCACTTCTCCAGGGCCCTCAGCTCCTACATGGATGGAGAAGGCAAACGGCGGGCGCCAGATCAACAGGGCACAGGTATATCTCATTGTCCATACATGAAGAGTATTTATACAAATAAAGGTACACACCTGCCTTTGTGTCAGTACTACAAAGTTACAGTTAACGTAGTGATCTTGGACATGTAAATTACTTTTCACGTATTTTGTGGTTCATTCATTCTAATTGAGAGGTTTAAAATATACATATGGGTTGGCTGTAGCTCTATCACTCATGACAACACAAATTTGAATAAATCCTTTGTAAAATGAGTAAAAATGAAAAAGAAAACACTACCACAGTATTTAGGGAAATCATTAATTAATTCCTTTTCCACATTTCTTCAATCTGAAATTGCCTTTATTAACCTGACTTTCTATGATGTTTACAATTAAATCAAAACATGAAGATTATTAAAAGTCATTTAAACTGAAATTAGGCGGGTTCTCTCCACTACATCTTTGCAGATTCTTCCATGTATTTAGGTGCCGCAGTTGTCACACATTAAGGCATCTTGCACTACAGCTTTTGAGGCCACACACGGTAAGTTGTCAGTTCTGCAGAGCACAGCAGTGTCAGACAAGTCATGTGATCAGGTGACAGGACTGAGGGGTTGCTTGTTGGAACTGTTGTCCCTGGAAAGATCAGGACAAAGGGTCAAGAAGGTCAGGAGCTGTTGGCAGTCAAAAAGGACTCCTGTAACTCTGGTTAGGCGACAGTCATGCACACTCTTGTTCATTCTTGATTTTGGGAGTGAAAAATTATGAATCTGAGAAATATTATCGTCAACTTTTTAATAAATGGTTAAAGACATGACATCATCCTGTGTGGTATGACTGCAACCCTACCATTACAAATGCTATGGGATTAATGATTAATGATCTCTTTTGATTCACGTTAATGGATTTGTAAATTTTCTTTTGGCCACCAATGGATATTTTATCATTTTCAAACTCAAAGGGTCAAATAATATTTAAAGTTACTATTGTTTTATTAATTTTTGGTGTTTTATACATTTTTGTGTTTTTATTGCCTCAAATTTGATTGTACCAAAATGTAAAACCAAAAATCAAATTATTTAAAACTGGAAACCAAAGTCCCTATCTACCAGCAGCTCGAAGATATCCCCCAGATATCCATGTAGGGCCTGCAGCCTCTGCACACACCCTCGCTCTGCTGTCGCTGTAGTCTCTTTCCTTGTTCAGCCGGACGTCTTCATTTCGGCACTAGTGCACGCTCCCTGCCTCACAACAGATGCTATGTTTATACACGGCCGTAAGCGCACAGCCTCGCCGGCGTATCCCCTTCAAACGTCTCCATGGCTGCCATTCTGACTCTCCCTCCAGCTCCTGCTCCACAATGGTTGCTCAGTCAGTTGCCTAACTGCCTCTCAGATTTATATATGTTGTGGTCAGTTTGATAGAAGCAGAGGGAAACACTACCTCTGAGGGTGCTGCGTGGGATCGTTTTTCAGAGGAATATCTAAATATAAAATTATACCGCTAAAAACATATAATGGCTTGCTGACATTCTGTCAAGGGCGAGGAGAGGGGGGAGCAGAGAAAACAACAGGTGGGGGTGCAGGAGACAGAAGAGAGGGGCAGCGGGTGCTAACACAGGGCTAGAATTGCGTGTCTGAGTGTGTGTGTGTGTGTACTTGAGTGTGTTGTGAGACTTTCAGAGGTACTGGGCTGACATGAGAGTGAGAGATGTCACCATAGCGAGTGATTTAAGACTCTGTGAGCCTTGGGCTCCCTCCAGGTCAGAGCGTCTGCCTTATATAGAATTCGGGTGTAGGGATGTCTCTCGTTCTACCTTTTTCTGTCTCTCTTGCTCCCTCTGTGTGCGAGAACGTGGTTGTGTTTATTTCTGTGTCTTGTCGGGCTATAAGGCTGTGTGACGGAATGATCCAATAGGGAAGATATCTGGGCCAGAGGGTGTAGCAGTCATGGGAGTGACATCTGCGTTTGAGCACGCGTTACTCCGCTTGCACTGCTCCAGCCTTTCCGTTTCCATTTGATTCACCGCACAGTTGTGCAACGGTTCGTGACTTGGACTGAATTTGATCGTTGTTCACCCTCCTTCCCCCTCTCTGCCTCCCTCCCCCATCAGATATCCCTTCACCGAGCAGTCGACGAAGTTTCCCCCCATCCTTCTGGGACAGTAACTACTCCTCGCCTCAGAGCCGCTTGCACTGTGAGACGGGTGCGCCTTCCTATTCCATGGACCCGTACGCATCAGGGCTGCACCCGGGCCTGCCGCATCCGCACGCTCATCCTCACCCACACGCTCATCATCACTCCCACCCTCACCCACCAGAGAGCTGGGGCTACCCTCAGGCTCAGGCCTACGGGCACCCGCGGCCTCTCCACGAACTGTATTCACCGTCAGCTTTGGAACCCCACTACGGGCCCCTGCTCATGCCCACCGTGAGGCCACCTCATCTCTCTACCTTGCCAAGCCACTATGAAGTGAGCAAGCTGGAGCCCACTGCCTCCTGGCCCAGCCTGCTTCCCCCAGGAGATGTCAGCCAGACTCTGGCACTGAACATGGACGCAGGTAGCCACTCAACAATATGTTCTGGATGGTACAAGAGTCCCTTTAGTCACAGCTTACAAACTGTTTTTAATCAGACCAGATGTGAAAATAAAACAAATGTCTGACTGAGACATCAATGTAGATAAATGTAAATTCCGGGATACAAAAATATGATAAACAAATATATTTTTTTAATCTTTACTCTAGTGCTTGAGATTTTGCAGTGTAATGAGTCAGCTTTTTCTCTATTAATTGCTACCCCAGGCATTCTGAATTGTAAATATTAAAATGATTTACTCAAATATAGAAGAAAACATGCATTCTACAAAATCACACTCCTGCACACACAGCTGTATCAACTTTAAACCCTTTTGACACAGTCTTTAGAGAACACATGTACAGATACTTGTGATGTTGAATACCCCAGACTCCACCGTAGACTCTCGCACGTGTGCAGACGACACACCCTGTCACACAAACACACAATACATCATAATCATCACAGAGGATCTCTCCCCCTCTCCTCTAAAACAGGATGTTTGGCAAAAGTGGGCTCCATGACAACCTGTGTTCTGTTGCTCATCGTTGTCCTGCTCATTGTTTCCTTGTCTTTTTTCCTCCCTTCAGGCCTCCAGCAGCACAAGAAAGGCAAGGAGCTGTACTGGTTCTAACGAGCCCTTCAGTCACACTGACCAGCCATTACCAGATCCAATTAGTCCCTGGACCTGCTCCGCTATTGAAGCAGCGTGTCCCTTTATCCCCCCACACACTGCATCCTCATCTATCCACCCCCTTCTCTCTGCTCCGAGCCTCCCCTGCCAGTATACAGCCTTGCTCCAGGTCGACGTGTGTGCACCATGGAGATAAAGCAGAGAGAGGGAGAGCGAGGGAGAGAGACAGAGTGTCTGAACTGTCTATAATCTGTGCTGTTGCGCTCCCTCTCTCATCCCTCTTCCACTCCCTCTCCTGTCGCTGCCGGTGCAGCACAGACCTTGGCAAGGTGTTAACCACAGTGACCTGTTTGGACTGAGAAAGACAGGATCACAACAGACTTTTGCAGAGGACAGAGAGATAGAGGGATGAATGGAGGGACAGAGGGATGAATCGCAGCGAGCAGGGATTTCCTCCAACGTCCCTGGTTATCTCTGTCTCATGCTCTGTGTTGGTACAGTGCTTGTCATTATCCACTTATCTGCATTTCACAAATGCAACATGCAGTGATAAACAAGAACAGCAATTATGGCGGGTTTATGCGTTGTGACTGTCATCATGAGGCCTTTTTTTTTGGTTATTATATATTGTTGCTCTCTGAAATAAAGTTTCTATTTATTGGTGTTTATGTGCATTTCTAAAATATTTGTTTGGCCAGTGTTCTGAAATTCTTGTGGTTCAGGTTATCGTGTTTTCTAAAGAGAGAGATGATGGAGCTAACGTGCTTTTGGTTTCTCATCTATCTTTTGTGGTGAATATCAAAATCAACATATCAAAACATGTTCAGTAAAACAAAAGGTTGTTTGCTCTGAACACTCTCAGATATGATTGTACTTTGAATTTGATAATGTTCCATTTTATTTCTGTCATTCTTAGATGTTTTGAATTTGGACTTTCTAAATATTTGGGGGATTTTTTTTTTGTGTGTGTGTGTCATTTCTCATTTTTGTGTTCAAGAAAATGATGATGTCAATAAATATTTTTATGGTACATTGTCACATCTCTAAAATGATTACCTTGCATGACTTACTGAATTATAACTAATACTAATTTAAGGGACATTGTAAGTGTTGCTGGACAGAGAAATATTAATACTTCCAATCAATAATTACTAATATTAGCTTCAAGAAATCAAGTCTACTATTGGAAATCAAGTTTGATGGAGGCTTTTGGATGACTTTCTGATCGTGCACACTGACGTATTGCGTGTGCTGAAATTTGAGTAGCTGTTTGAATTCCGGAGACAGTAACATAGCCAGATGTGATCAAGGTTACGCTGTGCGACTCGCCTTATTTAAAAGGCCTTCCCTTTGAATTCCTGCTCGCATTCACACTTTGTCACCTATAAAGTGGGAACGAGTGGTGAATGCTAGCAATGCGTAACCAGAGAAGAAGCCAGCCATCCCAGCTATGCACCAAATGTTGCTGTGTTATTGATCCGATAATCAGATTATGCGCTAAAGTATGCCAGTCTGGGCCACTGTCACAATTTAGCGGCTGTTATGTGTGACCCCCACTAGAGAGCAGCCAACTATGTGATTGGCTTTAAGCTGAGGAAACATGTAGAGTAATGAAATTAGACGAGTTTACCAGGGATAGCTTTCCATTCCAACCATCTTACTGCCTTTTCACATTAGTATTGTCACTGAATGTGAGGGTTACTTTTCACACCAGACCCTTGAGGATCTAGTCCATAGTTAGTATGCACCCACAGATATTGTCACATTATATTACTTAGCTGTCCATAAACCCTGCATAGCATTAATATTTGCCATGTGAAGCAACACATGACAGAATAGCTAGTACTGAGAAAATGTTGTTACGCAAATAAACCATTACTGGCAATTGATGGGATATAAATAGAATTACAACTGCAAGCAGTGATATGCGGGACCTCGCATGCTGCACGTCGGGGATCCAGCAGGTCGGAGCTGCCGGCTCCCCGACATGCAGCACGTGAGGGCCCGCATATCCCCTCTTGCAGTCTTAATGTTTTTCTTGATCTCGTTCCTTATTCTTTTTTTTTTTTAAATTGCCTTTTTTTTTGGCGGCTTTAACATCTTCCTGTGTCACGGCGAAACATCAAACTTAGCCATATCGCCCTGGCTATACTATATACTATATACTATATACAAAAAGTTTTGGACAACATGCTATAGTATGACTTTTTTTGAATATTTTGGAGTATGACTTTTTTTTTTATCACTTTTTGGAGGCCGACCTTTTTCTGAACTGACATGCATCCCTCAAGTTACTGTGAGGCAACTGCTTTAACCACTACACCACTGTGTCATACATGTCGTCCGAAATATGAAAAAAAGACATACTATAGCATTAAAATGTATTAATGGGATTTTGGAGAATACAATTTGTGGTAGTTCGGACAGAAATCCAAAAGAATTAGACACCCTTTATTTTTTGTTATTGATTTTTTTTTTTTTACCTTTGGTTTGGTATTAGTGTGACTGCAAGTACAACGCAAACCCGAAACCCAAAACTGTGTGGATTACCCTTAGAGGGACTCACCCTCCGTGAACCATGGGGCTTACTCACCCTCTATGAACTGTGTGTGGATTACCTTGAACGGGGCTCAAATCCACGTCTTCATGAGGTCCTTTCCAGCTCTGCTGTGATGTCATAGACCACTGGACTATCTTCAGCACTGGAGAACGGGTCGCGGCGGAAAAAGTGTTCACCCAGAGCTTTCCAGTGACTTAACTGAAGGTCTGGTTAACTCAACAGGTAAAAGATTCTACTTCACCAAGGTTGCTATTAATGGTTCAAATTCCACCTTGGCCTGTTGATGGTGATTCAGCTTTTAGTGAAGTTGAAACGTTTGGGGAAATTTAAAAAGTTTTGCATAAACTACACATTACAGGAGGATATTTAATATCACTGCAGACCCCTTGAAAACATCTATATCTACTATCCAAAGAATGTCTGCGGCAAGTTTGGTCGCATTTGAATGAATATTTGTGGACAGTGGAGTTATAGGTTGCAGTGAGCCAAAGATTTGTCACAATGCTGTCTAACTCCTGGGAAGATATATGTTGCAGTGGTTAGTGCTGATGCCTCTCAACAAAAAGGTTTGGGGTTAGAGACTCCCCTTAGTCATGAGTTAAAAAAAAAATCATACTATAGCATGTTGTCCAAATTATATATATATATATATATATATATATATATATATATATATATATATATATATTAAAAAGTCATACATAGCAAAAAGTGACCCAAAAGTCATTTTTGGGTCACGGGCACACCGATCGACGAAAACTAATTCTTTTGATAACTTTTAATTCCAAACATGTTAAGAGTGTACAGACTAAATTTCAAGTCGGTCTGACAACATCTGTAGGAGGATGTTGTTAAAGTACAACGTGTGAATTGCCAAAAGTGGCGACTAAATTCCAAATGGCGGACTTCCTGTTGAGTTGACATAAGGGTGCATTGGAACTTTTTTGTACATCTTGGTGTGATACACATGTCCATCGAATTTTGTTCATGTAGGTAAATGTAGCCGCAGGGGCATCGCCCAATCGCAACTCTACTAAAATACAAAATTTTTCACCGGGGAAGACCCATGTACCAACTTACATGAGTTTTTTAAGATGATAAAGCCTCATGAGTAATAATTCCTTGAAGAACAATAGGGCTTTTGCACCATCGGTGCTCGGGCCCTAATGAATCTGCTTGTTAAATTTGCAGATGAAGCAGCAGAACATGTCCTGTAGATTTGTTTTATTACTGATATATATTCATGTGTGTGGGGCCATGTTTATGTGAACTGAAATATTGTACAAGCACAGTCTAGGGAAAGGCTGCCATCTCCTGGTGTCTTTATAACACTGCAAAGGTGTAAGGGGTTTTCAAGAATTCACTCATTCTGGGAAGACCAGTTGGGATAAAAGCAATATTATATTATGTGTTAATGGTTACTCTTGAATCTGTGAGACAAATGGTTTATCAAAATACACAAAAGTCTGACTGGTATTGTCACATATCAGTGCATCATTGCACCTATCAGATGTGACATGATGTTCAATGACTTCAGCGGTAGTCAGTAGCAAACTAATGCAAATAGTATGTGTTTGCCCCTGTATTGTAACCACTACATCCATTACATCATAGGGTGGAGTTGTGCATGTGGCTTCCTGTTAACTGTGGAGAGAGCAAATTACAACACAATTTTACATATAAAAATTATAATCACGAGTTCAATGTCTGTAATTTTGAGCAGAATGCTTGGAAACAATGCTGATTGAACTGTAAACCTCCAAAAAGGGAAGTAAGTGTTAGTTCCCAGAATTTCCTAAAAGCAGCTGAACCTACTTTATGCATTGGGTCAAGTCACTGTTACGGTTAGAAAAACCCAAATTTAACCTTACAGGCAAAGGGTCACATGACTGGTCACAGGATGGAGATTCACATTCAAAAACATTTGTTTGATCATATCAGAATCTAAACAAACAAATTTATAATCAGTTTCAAAAATATTGAATGAAAACTGTGATCTTCATCTTATATTTTCTCTAACTGATCATATGATTTAATCCACGCTGAAATCATTAACTGTTTATTGTCATTTCAGAATACTGTAAAATATACACGAATCTCTTTACAACCTGACAATTGACATGTTTACTAAAGGTGTTAGGCAGTAAACAGAGCCTTGTTTTGCTCACTTTAATTTCAGACACATGCATTTGATTGTCCTGCATTTAAGACGGTTAATATCTAACTGCCATGACTGCCATGTGCAAACTAAAAGACAAATAAATCTTGATGATTACGCAAACAACACACGTGGTACACGATGTGGAAGTGAAAATGGAAATCACAGAAAACTTTTTTTTCCTGTGTCAGTTTCAGTTTGACCTGTGCTGAATTAACACACATATACACATGAACTGAAAACATACATGCTCACAGGCTTTTACTGCCACCTCTTTCTGGAGGCTGTGCACACAAACACACACGAACTTTGATCTATGAACTTATGAGGTTTTCCCTCTGTCCTTGCATTTGCGGTTGTGCTGACTTCTGACCTGATCTTGTCACTTGACTGTTGTAGTAAATGTTTTATAGTTCAAAAGGTAAAACACAACCTTTATGCCAGTAACCTTTTTTTCCACGGCTCATTATCTGTGTGCACAAAATGCCAGTTATTTTGGGTTAAAAAATATTACAAGGAATCAAACAGAGATCCAGCTGTGTTCCCGTGGCTTACTAGTACATACTCACTTAGTTTGGACATGAACATTAAGCTTTAAGCAGCTGACAAGCATGCAAAGATTTTCTGTCTATATTTCATCACACTTTGTACTTCTATTTCACTACATTTGGAGGGAAACCCAGTTATTTTCACTACTACATTGTTCTAACAACTGTAGTGACTTTTTGGAAGATTGAAAACACAGTATAAGCTCAGCCCTAATTTATCAACTCAGTTTAATGTGTAGACACATTTGTGTAACATAAATCCTGTCACGATTCAGAGAATTTAGCTTGTGTTGATTTGGCGGGGCCCGACCCAGCAGCACTTCCCCGGGAGTTGAGAAGTGCTGACTCATCTGTCATAATGTATATAAAGTAGTTAAGACTGGCTCCACGCCAACCAGCTACACATATAAGTACAGCTAATATTAGATCCAGAGCAAATGACAAGTTTTGCTGCTGTCATTATACAGTAAACAGGAAGTCTGCCACAAATGATGAGCTAAAAACCGGCAACAAACCTCAAAGGTTAACAAACATCCATAAATCTACTGCAGGGTAACATTTTTGTACCTGTCTAGAAGCACTATAGCAAGCTGCAAATCACTTTTCAAACCTTTCAAAACCTTTAGGTTTTTCTCTGCAGTGTAACATAATTGTAACTGGCTCCAGTGCAAATATGTCTTGGGCCCCACCCCTTGACACAGACAAAAACCACATCCACATCCACATCCACACATTTAGCCTAAGGTGCTAATTTATTTTTTTTTATTTTTTTACAAAACCCCCCCCCCCCCCCCCCCTTTTTTTTTTCCTTTTATAATTGTCACAATGGCAACGCAAGTAAAGGGAGTTCATTGGAGAAACAAATTAGCATTTCCAGGCAAGACGTCCTCTTTAGTTACTTTTAAGAGAAAAGGAACCAAATTAAAACATCATGGGTGGAAATAATAGTCAATATATTTTTCAGTTGTTTTGGATCATTTAAAAAAGAGTTAAAAAAAAGGTGTGGTTTAACTTCACTTGAGTAAAGGATTGTGAGTATTTCTACCACATCTGGTCAACTGCTCTCGTGTTTTGCTGTGTATGAGCTCGTCTCAAAAACTTATCATGCCTTAAAATAATGCCAAAACTGCTGCGATATATCAATAGACCTTTCTATCATTTTCAGTTGTGTGTGCCAGGCTGTTGGCAGGAAAACTATTTGCATTTTTCTGATGGGAAAGAACCAAAGCTTGTGTACAAACACTACTGCCTGTAAAATCTGCCTATGCAAGAGACTGAACACAAACAGGCAGATACACGAGACACGCTGAAAAGAGTTCAATGACATCTGAATTTTTTTTAGCTTAGTTCTCAGTTTTCTCTCACTTCACGGCGTCTTTATGGTCTGAAGCATTGTCACGCTGATAGCCTTGTGACAGACACGCCGTCAGCCTGGAAGTCAGATATCAGTTACGACATAATTGCAGTGGACTACCACAGAAAAAAGAGTGATGTCTTCCATAGATACATGTAAAAAGAGTGTTTGAACTCATGCTCCTGACAATGGCGGAGAGGTAAGATTTGCACACAAAACAAACTTGCCAGGTAAGCTGAAAAACAGGATGTGTGCGTGGAAACAGAGAGGAAGTCTTAAACAATTGCGAATTGAAATGGTTGTGAATCATAAATCAAACCAGATCAAGTGTAGAGAGGAGTTTATCAGAATGTGTGTGTGTGTGTGTGTGTGTGTGTGTGTGTGTGTGTGTGTGTGTGTGTGTGTGTGTGTGTGTGTGTGCAGTGTACACTGCACAAGACCACAGAAATGTGAAAGAACTTTGACGCAAAAAGTTGTTGAATATATTTGCAGAAATGTGTGCAAGGTTGGCCTAGACTGTTTTTTGTTGTTGTTTTTTTTAGATAGAGAAGGATATATCTTACACCAGAGCTTCTTAATCACTCAAACAAACTTTCAGTGAGTGGGTGTTTGCTAAAGTGTTGCCCTTCTTTTCGAGAAATAAAATCACCTCCGTTAGCTACCCACAGATTTTCCAGAGCAATTTAATCTGTTGGGTTTCAACTACTACTGTCAAACAGGTGGAAGATGGAAAACATGAGCACATGCATGGATTGTTGTTTCTGTACGTCAGTTTTGGTTCTGTTCTTTTAAAAGAATCCCCATCTCAGAGCACTGGAGAGAACACAAAATCCCAACAGTGCTTTTTAATGTGAAAGCATTACTCACACACACACACACACACACACACACACACACACACACACACACACACACACACACACACACACAGACTCAGATTTCTTCTTTACGTGATTGCATAACTCCAAAGCAACAAACTGCTGAGTAATGCATCATGCCTTCATCGAAAATTCACAGCT
This sequence comes from Embiotoca jacksoni, assembly GCF_022577435.1. Classification (NCBI taxonomy): domain Eukaryota; kingdom Metazoa; phylum Chordata; class Actinopteri; family Embiotocidae; genus Embiotoca; species Embiotoca jacksoni. The sequence goes on from NW_027185318.1 coordinate 6,778,000, forward strand.
CCAAATGAGTAATTTATAACACTGATGTTCCTTTTTTTTTTTTGCTGAGGCTGAATATGTTTCCCAAAAGAATGGCATCATGATCTTGACAACATCCACCTTTTTATATTTCAATGATTGACTCTCACGCTCTTTATGAGTTGCTGACAGCCACCTGACTGGAACACCACAGTCTGCTATATAAAAGCGCTTCTGTGACACAGCTCTACATCACATACAAGTGGTTGGACCTCAATCTTCACCTGACTCCCTGACAAAGAGACAGGTAAGTAGCTACAACACATAACAAGACACAGATGTACACACATACACACACACTTCCTGTTATGCACTATGGAAACTCATAAATATGAGAAAGAGTTGGAGGGAGAGATGAAACAGAAATTCAAAGGTTCCAGGAAACAGAGCTGATACAGTGCTAGTGTGTATGTGACATCTAACATCATGACAGGAGGCAAACACAAGTGAAATGAAAGATCAGCCTCAACCTGTGTGGTTTCCTGCAAGTTACAAAAGTTCTCTGCTTTTGTTCTGCTTGTCTTCAGTCGATATGAAGGTGCTACTGGCTGTTGCTGCTTTTCTGGCCGTGGCCAGCTGTGCCAGCATCTCTCTAGAAGACCTGGAGTTTCACGCCTGGAAACTTAAGTTTGGTAAGACAAGAGAATCTTTTTTTATTCTGGTCTTTTGACCGAAATATATTGTCTTTGAGGCCTGAATTTGGAGACATGAATAGAAGTTTACAGCTTACATTTTGCCAGTCAGCTAATAAAGGAAAATCTTTATGATGAAATTGGATTTTCTGATAATTAATTTTTCTGTTTGGCAGGGAGGTCCTACAGCTCTCCATCAGAGGAGGCTCAACGCAGAGAAATCTGGCTCAGCAACCGCAGACTGGTGCTGGTGCACAACATCATGGCTGATCAGGGCATCAAGTCCTACCGCCTTGGCATGACCTACTTTGCTGACATGGTATGTGAAAAAAGAAAAAGACAGACAGACAACAACTTTCAGCCTTCATCACGTGTAACTAACGGTCATCATGTAGTTTCAATTAGCATGTAAGGACACAGCGAATAACATTTTGGATGAAGACCCTATGAAGTGACACTAACTTTTGTCCCTCTTCACCAGGAAAACGAAGAGTACAAACACCTGATCTCTAAGGGCTGCCTAGGCTCCTTCAATGCCTCTCTGCCTCGCAGCGGCTCTGCCTTCCTCAAACTGCCGAAAGTTACTGATCTGCCCACCACTGTTGACTGGAGGGACAAGGGATACGTCACTGACATCAAGGATCAGAAGGAGTGTGGCTCCTGCTGGGCCTTCAGCACAGTACGTACATGAATGACTTGATGTTTTCTCTCTTTTAGTGAAGCAGGAAACTTTGCATAACGTTTGTCTGGATTAAAATGAACTTCTGAACTTCAGACTGGATCGCTGGAGGGTCAGCACTTCAGGAAGACAGGGAAGCTGGTGTCTCTGAGTGAGCAGCAGCTCGTTGACTGCTCTGGTGACTATGGCAACATGGGCTGCAATGGAGGCCTGATGGACAACGCCTTCAAGTACATCAAAGACAATGGAGGCATTGACACAGAGGAGTCCTACCCTTATGAGGCCGAGGTAAATAGAAAACAATGTGTTTTAAATAATATTACACACAATTTCGAAATGATTAAGTTATAATCTTTGAATGCACAGCTGTAGGGCATGTATCATTATAATGCTAAAAAGCAGAATTGGAGATACAAAACACCTCATTAAACTGTTAAAAAAAAAAAAATCATGGCTCTTCATTTATAATTCTGCCATCTTGTGGCCAAAATATAAAGTTGCCCAAAACCCTGAAACAGACAACACAAAGCCTACAATAACTGCTTTATAGACTTCTCTTAAAGTTCATCTTTAACAACATACTGCTACTAAAATGTACTGTTCTCTAATGTACACTTAATCCCCACTTTCATAATGTTTCAAATGGTAAAAAGTTTAAGGAATCCTGACTTATTTTCTCTCAATTAGGATGGAACATGCCGTTACAACCCTGCTAACATTGGTGCCACATGCACGGGCTTCGTTGATGTGACAAATGGTGATGAAGATGCCCTGAAGGAGGCTGTGGCCACCATTGGACCCGTGTCTGTCGCCATTGATGCCTCTCATTCTTCCTTCCAGCTCTATGAATCAGGTGGACACTTCTTACCACAAAAAGAAATGGGAATCATTGATTTTTTTTTTTTTTTTTTTTTTTAATTTTTTTTTATCTATCCATGTGTTAGTCTAACCTACATGTATGTGTTTCCAGGAGTGTATAATGAGCCCGATTGCAGCAGCACAGAGTTGGACCACGGTGTTTTGGCTGTGGGTTACGGTACTGACAACAGACACGACTACTGGTTGGTCAAGAACAGGTAAATGCACATATGTTTCCCTCATATTTTAATTCATGCCCTGCTTTTCTGCTGGTGTAACACTGAATAGAGTGTGATACATTGTTACATGAAGGCATCTTAAATGTTGTTACCAAAATAAAGTGAAACCCACTTACTTTGAATTTCTACCAACTCTTAACTACTATGAGCAAACCACTGTGACTATGATTCAGTTTTATCAGCTAAAGGTTGTTTTGATCATTTTAATATTGTTAAAATTTATATTTTTCTGTAGCTGGGGTCTTGGATGGGGAGACAAGGGGTACATCATGATGACCAGGAACAAACACAACCAGTGTGGAATTTCTACTGCTGCCAGCTACCCGCTGGTCTGAACAGGTAACAAGAAACTTAATTTCATAGTTTTTTCCTGCTTTAGGTAACAACCAAATGCTATCAAAGATATAATTTTAACAAATTAAACTTCTGAGCATAATGAACCTGAAATTACATGTGTAGTTGTTTCTAATGTTTTTTTAAAAAAAAAAATCATTTTATTTGCAGGTCCAGGACTTTTCTCAGTGAGGAAGACAACAGTGACATATAATTTACTTTAATTTGTTTTATTTTATTAAAAACTGAGTTATGCAAGTTGTTTAGTTTTTTTCTTGAAGGTTACAAGACTATCTCTTTAACCTGTTGCACTTTTAACTTTTTATGAAGATTGTACATACATTTGAATAAATAAAATGTTTCACATTGAGAAATAAAAATGACTCGTCTATGTGTTTCGCTGTGCTGGTGTTGTATGGCTTATTGTTTGCGGTCATATAGGTTATTTCTTTTCATAGCAAAAGTTCATTAAAGGTACATTATGATTAAAGTGAATAAATCAATGTAGGTTGTGGCTGTAGGCTTACAGCAGCTACTTCAAGTTAGATATTGAAGTTTTGTTTCCATGACTCAAAAGTGAGACTGTGCTCAGTCAAACACTTATCACAGAATAACAAATCAAGCTGTTACTTCTACTTGTTATATAGATGAATAAATACATTAATAAATTCTTAATTTGTATAATTTTGTTAAAACAATCACAGAATAAGCAAACAGCATGATCGTTTAAAAACAAATCTCCTGCATATAGAGCGACTGATAATGGGTTCCCACATCAGGTGAGAAAGTCTGCAATTGCTGTAGTGTGTAGCTACAAAAGCATTCAAATGGTCTTTCGATTGAAACAAAAACAAATCTAAGTCAAAGGTTGGCAACAGAAAATAAACCACTCAACTTAATCACTCTCAAAATTAGTCATTTAGACAGATTTTCAAAGTGACAAATGATACAAAAGAGGTTGGTTTTTTTTAACATAAAGGAGCTGCCGCTCCCTGCAATGTACATTTTCCAAGGTTTTTGCCCTCAGTCAAGGCTTCTGTTTCGAACAATAAATTGTGCTCTTTGCAAAATACATGAAAGGAGCTTTTAACATTAAATGTTAGCTTTTTTTTATTCATAGTTCTTCACACACATCAAGTTGGCTGAGAACTTTGCTCAAAGACAAATTGAGCTTTTACAGATAACAGATTTCTGAGAACAGATTTTCTCATATACCCAGGGATTTATGTCATATCCCAGTATATTAGTTTCGACTGGCATAAATAATTCACTAAAAACAAGTGATGTTTGGTCTCAGATGCAGCCTCTGATACCAGCTGCAGCTGCGGCCTCTGGCTTGCAAACTTCAGGCCAAAGATAAAAGCTGTGGGCAAGGATTTTCAGAAATGGAAAATTCATTTTGGAAAAGGAATATCTTCACTTTGGTCTTTTCTGCTATCTTTGAACCCCCCCCCCCCCCCCCCCCCCCCCTTTCGGGTAACATTTCTTGCTTTATCTTCCCAGATACAGATTTACTTTCTTTAGCAGTCTGTGGTTTGTGAAAGGTTATCTCAGATTAATTTGCAGGTAGGGACACAGAAAAAGGAAGAAGTAAAAGTGAAAGGTGATCTGGCTGGCAAATGTGAACATGTGGTAACACAAGGACATTTTTCCTGTTCAATCTCTTGTCTGATGTGGTGAGAAGCCAATATGGATTTTTGAGAAATATCTCAGCGGTCTGTTGTTTGACCTCTATTATTGTCATTATATTTTACAGACTGTCTTTTGCTTTCAAGATCATCCTCCTCTCTTGCTACATTATCTCAATGAGACACCTGATCGTTTAGAATCGCTTTTAATATAAAATGGCAATTTTGACAGTGCGGGAAGGAAGGAAACAAAGTAAGAAAGTAAGAAAGCAAGAAAGCAAGAAACAAACACACAAAGAAGGAAACAAAGACCGAATTTTTTTTACATTTTTGATTAAAAAAACAAACCCAGCAATGTACTAATCATTCTCCAAATCACTGTGGAGTTTTGCAATAAATGAAAAGCAATGATGAGAATCTATGATTACTTTGATTTTACTTTTTCTCTTATGTTAGTTGTATGTTCAGCCGTAGTTAATCTTGCTTTTGCATGTTTAGTAATTTAGTTAGCCTATTTGTATTTTAGCCAACTGTCATTTGTAGTTATCTGTTGTTATTGTGTTTCTTTTCTCATCTTTGTGCTAAATCTGCATTCTGGTCTCTTTGTTGTGCCCCACACAGCTACAGTATTACATGACAGCAGAAGTCTGTTTTGCAGACACTATTTTTCCTCTAACCTGCTTTCCCCTTCAGATAAAGTACAGCTGCAGACATTTATAACATCCTTGTTACCTTTTTTTGAGATACTATCTACTCACACTGGTAAAGACAAAACTGCACTAGCCCCACCAAATGACTGTAAAATAATCCTATAATGGAATCCGGCCTTCTTTCAACAGTAATTTGTAATGCTTAAAGGTTTTGCATGTAATCCAACTAAATAGCAGTACTTAAGTCATTATTCTTAAATCATTATTGAACCTTAGATGAAGGAAGGTTGCTTCACTCTTCTGCAAACCATGAAGTGGGTTATAAATAAATGTGTAGTGCTTGACATTATTTTGTTTATTTGTCATGGGCTATTTCAGCCTAACGGCATTACATTTTACTGCACACAATGAAGCGGAAAATAATTCAGTACGTGAGTCTGACTGCTGCGTTCTTGATTTGGCTTTAGACATTTGATAACATGCTAAAAAAAACAAGTGGACTTTCCCACTAATCATCAACAGAAAGAAAATGAGTTCTGCTTTTCCCATCAATGTAATTATTAAAACCACCTTAAGTGCTTGTAATGCACCCATTCTACATTTTAGGTCTGGCTGTGATAATATTTGATGGGAGGAGGAGAACACAGAGGCAGGGATGCAGAAAGGGGGAGAACATATTAGGGATTTAATCAGCTTGGGTGACAAAATGTGACCTTGACATCTTACTTTTTTCTCCCTCAGCTGAAGCTGAAGCAGCAGCAGCAGAGAGAGAGGGAGGTGCAGTGTGGATGCAAATGGGCAAAGACAAAGTAATTGAAAGAGAGATTTAAATTATCTTTTGTCAGGCGGGTCTTGTAACTGTAGACATACAATAGTAAAAAATATCTGCCGTTTTATCAGCACTCTCAGTGCGACAGCTTTCAGCAAATTAGGCTTGAGTGATTGTTATCCAGTGACATAATCATCATCATTCTTTTTATTTTTGGGACAGTGAAGGAGGGCATTAGAAAGTGGGGAAAGCAAACTATGAAAAAGCTCCCAGACAGAGACAAAGGGAGACAGAAGGAGGGCGTAGAAGAGGTGAGTCAAATTAATTGGTTTTGCTAAATCCTCCTCAAACAGCAGAAGCCAATGTGGTTCCACAAAAGGCCATTACCGGTAATCAATTTAAATCTGTTTTACCCTTCCCAAGGAAACCAATTAGGCAATTTAATTTGGCTTTTTTGATTCACAGCATAACCACTGCACAGGACAGGACATCCAATTCACTTCCTGCAGAGAGGGACAAGTGAAAACACTGGGAGGTGTTGCTGCAACAAACAAAGCTATTGATCAGGGGCAGGCTGAGAGATCCAAGGAGGAGTGAGAAGGGAGAGACAGGAAGCATGGCAGGATGAATGAATTTGGATTTAGTTAAGGGGGAAAAACACAACACTGATCCAGCTGTGACACTTCGAATCTGCCTCAACAATTAAGACTGATGGCAAGTTGTATCTTAAAATTCAGTTTTCTGGTAAATGTTATTTTAAGCAGTTTAGCGTTTTTGTACTTGGGGGGGGGGAAAAAAACACTTTTTTGTATCACTAGATGGCAGCACTTTACTACTGATGATTATCTCAGCAGTTTTCGGTGCTGTGGCCAAGCTTGAGTCATGCAAAGCTCCTTGATGTTTTACAGTCACATGTCCTTTCATTGAACATGTAACATGCATACAGTGTATACAAAAATTCATAAAACACACACACACACACACACACACACACACACACACACACACACACACACACACACACACACACACACACACACACACACACACACACAGACTACATTTCCCTGCACCACTGAACCCATTATAGCGCAACAGCGCACACACCGTACACTGAATGTCTGCTTAATCAACAATGTCACCGCACAATTTCAGTAGATTGGCTGTTGGGTTGGTATGGAGGAGAGTGTCAGTCAGCCGTGTCACCCATCATAGCGAACAAACAGTCTCTCCTATGGGGATTCAGACGGGGCCACATTACTGCAGCGATGTGTTATCCATCTCCCATCATGCCTTTCTGTGTGAGTGCATGTGTGGTGTGTTTATGTGTGTGTGTGTGTGTGTGTGTGTGTGTGTGTGTGCGGGTGGGTGGGGGTGTCAACTGGTTTGCCATGGTAATGGGGAACATGTGTGATTGTGACAGACAGGAGTTCTGCATGACCACACACAATACTGATGCACACAGACACAGACACAGACTGAAAACTGGACTGAAGTGAAACTGAACAAGTAAACAAGAACAGAACCCTATGACACTTTTTTTTGAATTACTTTATAGACAGTTTAAATTTCTAAAATCCCACAGAGCAGGCCAAAAATCCATACTCCTCCTGTATTTTGTTCTTTAAAATCTGTCCTTTCTCGTTTTTATCCCTTTTATTTCTTCCTCATTTCATCTCTCCATCCCCCTTTAGCCAGCTGCATTTCTTGGACAGGACTCATGGCTGTGGTATGAGAGAGGCAAGTGAAAGCTAACCGTTTGAGAAAAACAGCCCAGGCAAGGCCAATTACACCCAGACAAAGCACTTTGCATGTTATTGTGTTAGGGATTCATGCCTGATTGACTGAATGGGTTCTAATGAGGCTGGGGAAGGACGTGCAAGAGAGGAAGAAACACTCCTCTGTTTCCCTGATGGATTGATTCACCTGCAACAAACATACGCAGGTACAAACACGCTCGCTGGTGATGACAGCTAAGGTGCAAAGGTGCGCAGTCATATATTGGCACGCACATGGGAGAGCACATACAGTGAGGATACACACAAATCAATAATAAGGCAAACAACAGCTATCTTTCTCAAGTTACTGCTTTGAAGTGCGCTCTGTATGCGAGTGTGTACAGTGGGTGGCAGATGAAGAGGAGATATTATAGTGCTGTATTGCCTGCAGATGCTCCTATGTGAAAGCTTCACTCCCACTGGCATCCTTTTATAGTATCACCTGACTAGGTAGAGTTGGATATAGCAACAGATGGATTGGTAAAGCCTTCAGCAGTAATAAAAAATGTCAGCTGGGCCTGTATAACAGATGTTAGTTTTATTTCTGTGTTGTGTTGTGTGCCGGGCTTCAACTCCACTAAGTTTCACATCTTTGAAGTTTTTTTGGTTTTTTTTTTATTTTGTTCTCTGTCTCGGTGGAATAAAATTTGAAACGGATATTACTAGCCACAGGGTAAGGAAAATAACAAAATGCCAGCTATGATGTTCGCGAGATCACTGTCAACAACTTACAAATTGAAAATGAAATTAGCTAGCACCTGAGGTTCAGTCTATGAATTTTAAAAGGCAGGTGTGAAGCCCCATGTATGTGAGATTAAAAGGAGCAGACAAGGATGTACACAAGTACACAGACTGCAAAATGGTTGTAAATGTGCATCTTAATGCAAAAGATTTTAATTGTTTACATCATGAATCATATGTAAACAAGCCAGGCATTGAGATAGATGTGTTAATCATCTATGTAATATGCTAATTCCATTCGATTTCCATTCTTTTCATCTGAGTGACTCCAGCTCCAGCGTTGAGATACTTGAGGGACCCGCAGTGTGTGCTGAGAGTCCTCTGAAGAATATTTACAGCGGCCTTCTTTATCGTCACCCTCTTCTTTGACCTGCTTTTTGCAACTCCCCCTCCACCTGCACACTTTGCTCTCTCCCACTTCCCTCTCATTCATAATTTCCTGTTGTCCCTCGTCTTCCTCTTGGATCTCTCCGCTCCCTCGTCCATCTCCCCTGCCTCGCTGAGGTCAGGGTGAAGGGTCAATTGCCTGGGTGCACCGCCGAGCCTGTTCTTGAGAGAGCAGTCATGTATCTGAGCTCTGTCTTATCTTTGTCTTCTACATCACCTGACAACTTTTTCCCACGGGAGCCTGCCTCACTTTTACCTGCAGTAACCTGCTCCTCATACATTTGTGTGTGTGTGTATATTTTCTGTATGCATGTCTGTTTATTGGAGTGTCTGTATGTGTGGGTGGATGCTTCTCTATGTATCCAATCCTTTGCTTGCCCCTTTTACCCACCCATGTTTATTTCCCCTGTTCAATGTCCTCCTCTCCAGCTATCCTCCTTGCCTGACCTTTTTCTGTCACCGCCTTCCCTCCTCCATCGATAGCGAGAGCTAATAAGGCAATTAAAGCCTAATTAAAGGAGTCTTCAGAGAAAAGAAAGGTCTCGGGCAACTTCACGAGTGTAAGGGAACGGCGTGTATTCGTGCCCCTTGCGAGCTCCCTCTCACTCTCTCTTGACCACCACAATAAAAGAAAAAAAAAGAGATGATGAGAGGCCAGACGAACTGTATCTAGACTCACATCACAATTTTTACAAAGTCCTCAGATTTACTTAGTGGAATCAAGAGACGGGTAACACAAGGTAACTAGCTAATTTGTTGGCTTCAAGTGTATTTATCCAAACAGCGTCAGCCCACTCATTGTTGTCAAATTTGCCAGCACAGATCAAAGGGCCCTGTGCAGCGTGTCAGCCAGGTTACCTCTGCTTGGCACTGTGAATCAAAGTCAAGGATTAAGACGGGAAGCAGGAAAACTGGGAGGCGGAGGGAGGGGGGGGGTTCAAGGCCATGCGAGAGACGATCATCCTCTCTTTGGGATGTGAGCTGCTTGTCACAAAAAGTCTGCGACGGATCTGTGTTTTTTTTTTTTCCTCTTACATCCCGATGCATACGATCACTGTTTGCACTTGTAGTCTGAAACAAAATCTTTACCCCTGATTTAGAAGGCACTTACAATGCATTAGCCTTGTGGTAATTACTAGAAACTCAATTAGAAGAAACCGCTGAAGACCAAGACCAAACTGGAGGGCTTAAGCTGCAACGCTGGTAAATGGATTTGGAGTTAATTTAGTGAGTCAGAGGGTGAAACAGCCATCAGTGATGTTTTAAGCTGCAGAAAGCAACCTGAGTGCTCAGAGCTCTGTACCGTAGGCTGATCTCCTCTCTAGTCTGCTCTCAATTGGCATTCAGCTTCACTTTGGTTTGGTGTTACAATCAAAATGCGGTTGGAATTTGTTTTTCCTGTCTGTATGTGACGGCCCACTTTCAACATGATCTTCACTGGTTTGTTGTTTCTTTTTTAGGTTTACAGTTGTCCATGTTACTGTCCATGCCTCAGATCCTGTTCAAAGTGAAGTTGTATATTTTATTTATAGTTCTTTTTATGTTCTCTAACATGCGTCGGGGCATCTCATGACCTCAAGCTGTGCCTGTCCGTTTCCAGAGAATATCTATATTTACTGTTCATGTTCCTATGTTGGCTTGTGGTGTAAACATAAACATTGCAATATAAACACATTTCATAATATAGAATTAGATGATTATATCAACCATTATTATGGATTGATCAGGCTCTAGTGCTGTCTGCGTGTACCTCTGACACCTGTACCTACTGGGACTATAATGTACACCAAGCTGCTACATCAAATGACATATTGGACAGTGCTGTGTAAATCTATGGAGAGAGCAGATGGACTGCACCTTGGAGAAAGAGTGGGTGGAAAAGCCTGCCTGTCCCTACTTGTGAATGCTCCTATTGGTGCCAGCATGCGTGTTGGCGTGCATGTCCATGAAGGTGCTACTGCAGGATCTTGGCTTTGGCCTTGGAGTGGGCATGTGTGTGTGTGTGTGTGTGTGTGTGTGTGTGTGTGTGTGTGTGTGTGTGTGTGTGTGTGTGAGAGCTGGTGAGTGGGTGTGCATCGTGAGAGCACTGCTGTGTCTCCTTCTTCTGGGGACCAGATGGTGATGGAGCCAGTCGCTTCACTCGACTGTCTCTGACATCATCACTCAAAGAGAGAGACATGGAAATGGACAGAGCATTTTAAATATATATACTTGTAGAGGATTTCATAGCGCAGTGATTTCACACAGTAATTTCAATAATAATTCTGAATCATCTCTGACTTACAGTTCCTGCACTTCCTGCATGGTGGTGTGGATTGTATTACTTACTGGGGATCGGTCTTGATTTTCAAATGTTTTGAATAGTCATTAAAAAAATAAAATAGTTAAACACCAGATAGTAATGCTTTACTACTGTCAGAAGGTGGCGGTAATGACCCCAAAAGCTGTTTGCCAGCCGGCATTGTACAGCAAAAGGAGGAGAAGAAAAACACGTTACGACCAGGCTCTGATAAAACATGTTTCCCTGTGAGATTAGATGCTACCACACAAACACTCAAAAACTACCACAGCCATCACAAAATTCTGTTTGGAAGTCCTTCCAATTGATAAACAAAAATGAGGTGCAGCGCAGACTACACCAGATAAAGCTACCATATCATAAATCTATCACTGCTATGCACAGCCATTTGAGAACGAAGCATTAAGCAGACGGTCCATCCACAGATCGACAATCAATGATTAATTTTGTCCATAACTTTATAGGTAGGCTACTTTGAATTCAAGAAAATGCGAGCAAGTAGCAGTTCCACAGTATACAAATACTCCATTGCAACTAATAGTTCTGCATTCAGATTATCCTCAACTAAAAATCTATTTGTATTACCAGTAAAATTAATCTGAAAGTAATTTTCCTCATTATACATAATACTGCCAGTTGAGAGTTTATTTGGTATGCCTACAGTCGTTGAAACAATGCAGTGTCATACTTGCTCTAATGAAGGTTAAAATGTTACATTTTAGTTTTTTAAGCATTGTTGATTTAGTGTAATGATCATTTCTGTGGCTGTAATTTGTGATGCTTTTGAATAATATTGAACTAAACTGAGAGGTCTTCTAGCATTTTGACTACCGTTATTGATATAAATGAGGTGACCTTGAGTAATTGTAAAAAGGGAAATGAACTGAGACCTCATTATTTAATTTCTGGACAAAAAGAGGAGCTGGGGAAACAAGAGACAATTCTTTATTTATTCATTTAAGGAGTGCGCATCTGATAACTCTGACAGACCTGATCCACCCCATATTCAGGCAGAATCAGGCTTTAACCAATTATGTTGGATTGGGGATTATAACTCAATATTGTGCTTTTCTTTGTTTTCTCCGCATTGGTGATTAATTATAGATTAGAGCAAATGCTTTTCTTCATTTAAAATGCAATTATAGCTGTTTGATCTCACCACATTTCACCTTTTTTGGGGGGTAAAAATCTATTATGTAGAGAGAGGAAACAATAAAAACAGTGAAGAACTACAGTAGTCAGGACTAATTGATCAACCTCTGTATTAGCAATTCACCGTTCCCATCCTTTTACTGTTCACGTGCGCGCTGTCTGTGCAATGTGATGAGGACAAGTGTGCACATCAGACATGGAGGGCTAATCGGCAGCCACACTCAGCTGACAGGCTGACTCTGCCTCCCCATGCTTTGCCTCCACTTTTCTCAAGAGAGTGTCTAATTACACGTGATACTCTGGAAGCAAGATGTTGAATGACAACCCATGTCTCAGCAACACCATGGACCACGAATTACAGAACGTCTAAACCTACTCGAGCTCATTTTACATCTGGTGATTACATTGATTAATTTGTTAAATAAAACAATAAGCTGCAGCCAGACAGGAAGCAATAGATATTACGATGCAACAACCATAATCCAAACATACTTACATATTTTTAATTTTGTCTTAAAATGGTGATAAAATAATAATAAAGTTTATCAGTTATATTTGCATCTGCAAAATGCTGCATGTTGTAGTCCATGACGTGGTAAACTAACTGTAGTGGAAATGATACAGAAGTTTCAGTTTCCTCTCGCAGACTGAACACCTCCAACATTCCCAGAATCCCTCAGGTCCAAAATTACAACCAGTCTTCAGTGATTTGAGGCTCAGCTCATACATAAAGGTCATACGTGTCTATTAATGAATATCTTTGTTCCAGTCTCTGTCTCTGGAGCTCGCTAATTGAACTAGAATCTCTTTCCCTTCGTCCCTTGGATGTACTACATGCCGGTGCAGGAAGAGGCAGTTGACAAAAGTGTGTCTTTTTCCCCTCCCAACGCCGCTAACTGCGATGGTGTAGCTAAACGAGGCCTGTGATAAACGCCATGCCAGACAGAGGCATCCAAGCCCACTGCTTCCCCTTCCCTCACTGCCTGGTGCGCAGTGCAACGGCCAATCAACTGCTCACACAAAGGAGGAATTAACATATTCCCTGGCACAAAATCGCTCCCTTAATTGCAGCTGCATTGAGCCCGTCTTCTCCACACCTCCTCTACACTCGCTCTCTCTCTGCTTTTTTTTTGTGCAATCTTCCCATCACCAGCCTCTCCAAGTGTGTGTGTGTGTGTGTGTGTGTGTGTGTGTGTGTGTGTGTGTGTGTGTGTGTGTGTGTGTGTGTGTGTGTGTGTGTGTTTGTGTGTTTTTTCCCCCGTTATTCTTTCACGTTTCACTTCGTTCCTTCTCCAATCATTCAGTGTTCATCAGACGGCTATTGTGCGAGCTCAGGGGGAGAACACAGAAAGAGAAAGATGGGGGCTGGGAATGTGTTTGGCATGCTGTACTATAGGAACAAGGTTGTCAGTCTCAAATGATGCTCTCATAATCAGCACATTGGAGCTGGGCTGCTGCACAGAATGACAATATCATCCTGATGCTGTGTACATTTCTGTGGTCTCCCTTTTGGCCTGTCAATCTTTCTTTATCACTCTCTGTTTGTGCTGCCTCTCACTGCTTCCCTTTCTATCGTGGCAGTTTTGTTTAGACTTTTTTATCTGTGCAAGGTTTTCTGGCATGCTTTACAGTTCTCGTGCAAATTTACCTCTCCTCGCACCTTGCTTTGCCTCCAGTGTTTCATCTCCAGCTTTCACTTTTGTTTGCTTTTTTGCTCCCGCACAACATCCCCCCTGCCTCAGTTTACCCATTTCCTCTTTTACCTTTTTATCTTGATCTCTCCTTGTGTTAATGAAAGGAAGTGAAGAGCAAGTTGGGACTTTTTTTTTTGGGGGGGGGGTTCTTTAATACGAGGTTGGTTTTGCTGAGTGACTTGGTCTGCTAATACCTCTCTGTGTTCTTTGAATGTTGTCAGTATGTGCCTCAACAGATCACAACTCCTTCTCCCTTCACTAATAAAATGTGCTGAGAATAGTAGCACAGTAAAATACAAACCCTAGTTGTGATTACACTCACAGTCAACCCTTCAGTCACACTGTCACTGCCTCCACCAACTGTCATCTTTCAAAGTTTCCCTGCCCAGACCTTCTCCTATACTGTCATTTTCATCTCTTCTACTATCACACTTGTATATTTGCCTCCTAACTCTGTTATCATTGCCGGGCTCACACACCTATCTCTGCTAACACTGTCACAGCTTTGTCTCTCCCGCCGTATACTGTCACAGTTGTGGTGTGTGTCTGTCTACCTCTGTTGTTGCTTGTAGTTTGTCTCTCAGCGTTGCTGTTGTGGTAACAATGTTTATTCTACCAGTCAAAGATGAGGGAGAGACAGCATCACTCATCCCAGTGTTGTGGAGCAAAGCTGCGGGGAGAGAGGGCGAGAGAGAGAGAGCGCGAGAGAGGGAGAGAAAAAAAAAAAACGAGAGGCAGCAATCATATTTCAGAATGCAGAGTCCCAGGTGGTTTACACAGTTGTGTGTTTGAGATAAGCTGTTATGCAGAATCTCCATACAGGCGGTGTACTCATGCTGTGATGCAGGCACGACTTGAGTGGTTTCTCATCCAATAGAAAAGGTATATACGGCCCAAGGCTCGACCAAACTGAAACCTCTCCATCCAACCATTCCACGTTTTTATTTTTTTATTTTAACAATTACTTTTCAGGATTATTTGGAAAAACAGAAATTTAAACAAAAAAAGCACCACAAAACACTTTCAATTAACAGTAGCAGACTGAGTGATATGGATATAATACTGAGTAAGGTAAATGTTTGTCATATATTCATGGCAGTATATTGTATGTCATCATACTGTTAAAATTAACCAGGCAAGAATATCTGACTTTGACTAATCCAGAAAACTAAATACATGGGAGAGCAAGGTCATTTATTACAGTGATCCAAAAAAGCATAAAATCCAATACTGCCATAAAGCAGTCCTGTTCATTGATTTGCCACATTGCTCTCAAGGGCCTCATATAACCAGAAATATTAAAAAGATACAGTAGGAACCAAAATATAAATGGTGTAAAACATTACACGTGAATCTGAGTAATACCATGAGGTTATACAAGTTATAATTAACTGGCTTTCAACCAATCTTTTGAGCAAGGTTGTGACAAATCTGACCAATTTTTAGTTAATAGTTCGCTGGAAGCCTGATGCAGGGTGAATCATGATCTTGAATAAATGTGTTAGTGAGACACCAACTTCAGGCATCGGGCGGTGAAAGTTACTTATTGGAGTGAGAGATGAACTTCCCATTAACAATGGAGAATGCACATCAAAGTCAAGCATTTTTAAAGCAACAAAAATACAACTTCTGTCAAACGAGTGCTGATTGATTTTTGTACAATACATGTCAAATATGAGACTATACTCCCGTAAAAAAGCCTCAACCCCATAGGTTGTTTATGCATGCAGCTTATAACCCCATACATATACTGTGTGCTACGACATCCAAAGGGCTTGAAAACACAGATGTAGTTAAAACGAGAGGTCAGCAAGGCTCCTAGTAAGGAACCTCCACAAGCAGCTCAGCCTGAAACTGTTTCTTCACCACTGACTGATCCGGCTCTTAGTTAGCAGTTCACGTTTAGTTGGTTTACCCACCAAACCAAACAGCTCTAGTTTAGCAATAGCTTTAACCAAAAAGGATGTCGCTACACTGTCATTGTGACCTCTCACGGTCTTGTGAGATTAGCAATAGTCATTTCAGCAAATGTCCCAAAACAGCAAGTTCACATTTAAGTCACTAATTACGATGGGAGAGAAGAAGGAATTCAGTTGACGCTGGATGTTTCTCAATCTCAAGGATGTGTTCTATAAGCTGCATTTCTGGGATGCTACATCATCAAATCCTTTCAATTTCAACCGAGGACAGAGTTCTCCGTTCAGAGAATTTTCAGGGAAAAATCAGGTGTATCCTCTGGGTACTTAAAGCCCCCACAATCCTATACACACAAGGGTGGGACTTTTTCAATGACGCACACCTAGAGCATGGGGACTCACTGCTCCGCCTGGTCACAATTTACCATTAAAACAAAGAAGAGGAAGAACACTGCACATCTGTACACTAGTTTATTATGTGTTCCCTGAATGCAAAGAAGGAGTCTTGCCTGGCCTCTGAAGGACCCGACTTGGAAGGCCCCATCCTCCCCTTTATACACAGTTTCTATGTCTGTATTCATCCGCTGTCTCTTTGATCAATTCAAGGCTTAGAGAAATCTTATACCAATTACTCTAAAACGAACCTGTCACAAATTGCTTTTGTTATTAGCATATCAAGTCGGTTATGATTACAGTGCAATATCACGGTGCAGAGAATTGAATCCTAAATATATTCCCTTCCTCGCCACGTAAAGTAATTCCACGTGTCTTTGCTCTTCCTTGTTTCTACTGACAGTTTAATAGTGTAGTACAATGGTTTGGGAAAATGTGAGTATAATATGATCGTAATTGTAAAAAATTTTTTTTTAAACATGTACCTGCTCATTATATTGTGGAAATTGTTACATTGGCAATCAGAGTTTCCTCAAAAAAGATGCAGCAACAAACCTACAATCATGTACTTAAAAAAAACTATTTTGAATTATTCAGTATGAAGAGAATTTATCCTCTTTTAGTTTTCACCTTCCTTACATCTGGTTTTATGAAACAACCGTGTTCGTGATTCTTGCAGATAAATCTTAATAAGCATGGCTCTGTGGTATCAACAGTGTTTAAACTGGAAGGCCTGCACAAATAGCCTCTTTATTAATAATGCTTGACAGGGTTTCTGGTTGGAAGCTAAAGGCTCATTAGAACGCACTAACTAGTCCCTGGTAGCAGAGACGCATGGCTGCTGCTGGTCTCTAATAAAGAAGAGACTAATTGGCTAATTACATTCACAGACAAAGCTCACGAGTGCTTTGCTTATGGACCTCATTTCAAAGGGCCAGTGTTTAAAATGCGCGATGTAAAACCAGGGTCACTCTTAAGGAAGCTTGATGCATAATGAACAGGCGACCACACATCGAAAAATGCAACTGCACTTAGGCCGACGTACGTAGACATTCACAGGCTTTCACGCGCTAATGTGCAGAAAGAGCAGGGACTTCACATCGTGCTGCTCATTAAGGAAACTGACTTCATTAACATGCTTTGTATCTAAATTCTTAATAAACTTGATATAGAAGTTGGGAACTGTTTTGAATGAAAAAGTCACTGTGATGTGAAAAGAGCGCAGAAGTGGCATAAAAAGTCTCTTTGTTCTGTGGCTCCTCAGAAGTTATCAGGTTGACAACCTATTTCTGGGAAATTTTACACTTTGCTCCAACTTTTGAAATAGGTCCCAGTAGTGAGCTAAATAAAGGAGAGATGGAAGAGTTGCTGTATGAAGATGAAGAGCAGGATAAAAAAAAAAAGAAAAAAAAAGGTGGCTGGAGAGAGGGGGGGGGAATAGAGAGAGGGACAGAGTAAAGCTGACCCGACAGGAAGTCTTTGACAGGGACCCACACGACAGGTAGCAGAGGTGCAGGACTCTGACACTGAAACCAAGCGCATAGTCATCCATCACCGTGGCAACTCTGCCTGTCAGTACAGCAAGCCGAGGGACAAAAAGGCGGTGCCGGGGCAGATGGGAAGGGAGAACGAGGCCCGGAGTCCTCCGCCAGAGAAACCATGGTCAGAGGCAGAGACAGGGTGTGCATTAACACACACAGCCAGGCGAACACACACACACGTTAAAATAGGGGCTAAAGTGTGTGTTGACCGATGGCCTTCCCTGTCCCTGTGTCCGCTCTGCAGACCGGCTGTCTGGAGGAAGTAGATACAACCCATCCATCATCACACTCCTCCTGTCTCTGAGACCTCTAGCCAGGCTGCGGTAAAGAGCATGTGTGTGCGTGTGTGTGTGTGTGTGTGTGTGTGTGTGTGTGTGTGTGTGTGTGTGTGCGCATTTGGCAAGGACTATGAGTGCTTTTTGTACCTCTGTCCTCTGCATGTTTTCCACGACAAGCAGCACTATGTGGTGACAAAAAGAGGAGGGCCAAGAGTTTGAACTTATTTCCTTGTTGTTTTATTGAGTGCATGAAAACGTTTATATAATCCAAGTTTACCTCTCAAATGCTTGCAAGGAAGAGATTTCACATTTCATTTGACAACATTTTTTTTGGTGCAACTGTTTCTATGTTTCCTAAAATATCTCACACCTCAAATCAAATCATGCCATTTTTGAGCCAATCAATAACAATCAGAGACATTCAAATATTGCCTGCGCTGAGCTTGTAGAGTCTTAGTTATAAAATCACACCAAATTCACAATACTGGCTGATTACCATCATCAGCAGCTTGTTGTCAAAGGATTTAGGGAGCACAATCTTAATGGTCAGATTAACAGGAATGGGCAAAGAACCTGGCTGCCATTATACTCAAATTAATAACTGTTTGTCGATGATAAAAAAAACTGTTCCCGCAGGAGCAGCTACAGTATGGTGGAATTATGGGTAATTGTCAGCCATAGCTTGAATGCTGTGCAACCAAACTGTTGCTGGCCTGATGAAGGAACAACAACAGAGTACACAAAGCACAACTTTAATCTCCCACAATTACTCCTCTGCCAGATCTGTTTCAGTGTGTCAGTTTTGTGGGAGCACACCACTTCATTTAATTTAGACACTGTAAAGTCATGGTGCTTAGATTCAGCGGAAGATTAAAATGTAACTCAGTTTAAAGTCTCTGAGGAAAAAGGCAATCATGTGAGTATCTTGTACCTAGTTAAATTCCGCGCCAGGCAGATGTAGTGCAAACTGTGATATTGATATTGTTCCGCATTAGACCGGCAGTCACATAATCCTCTGTGATGATGACTGATACTCGAGGTGCTGCAGTCAAGGATCACTTCTGTGGCGAAGTCTCTTGAGACCCTAACACCAGATTAAACCCCAACTCATAACAGCAGAGGCAAAATTATGTCAGTCGACACGAGATACAAAGGCCACCGCGCCAGAGGAGCTAAAACAAAGGAATATGTTCCTGTGATTTAGTTCCCACCACATTATAATTAGACACGCATTTAGAGGATACTGTATAAATAATGATTTTGTTCTTTATTGCGTCGTCTTGACTGCTGCATCTTAACTGGGAGTGCTGTCAAATAAAGGTCAGCCTTTAAATTAAAAGTTAAATCTTTCAGAAACTTTACTTATTACTGCCTGATTAATCTTATTAATAAAATCATAAATATCAAGCTACTATATTGGTCTCAGAAGTTTTGTTTGTTATTCACAGGAGAAAGTCTATAATGTCTTTCTTTTTTTCTATTTCTCATCAGCGTAATGTAATATAGGACTATTACATAGCAACAATTTCATGACCCATAAAGGAAGTAAATAGAAGTTCAAACATGAAACAAATAAAGTGTCAACAGTCAGAATTCTTTGTTCATTGAACTTTGATCTGAAAGTAGAGGGAACTGCATCCATTTATTGCTTGTATCAGAATATTGGATGAGGGCTAGATTATTCAAGACCCACAGTAAGAGAAAGGGGAGGGTGGCGCTTTTCTGATCGATCCAGCTCATCAATATTGAATCTGCTACACAAGTAGACTACACCAGGCTGGGGCATAGAGGGGAATGGAAAAGGAGAAGCAAGACACACGGGGGGAAAAGAAAAGAAAAGACATTTTCAAAAGTCAAATGGTGGATTGTGAAGCTAAACAAGACACAAAAGGAATCAGAGTTACCGATGCAGCTCTTGGGAGAGCTACAAAACATAATATGGTGATACACTAAATCACCAGCCGTAGCTTCTTCTGGAAGATTGCTTCCAAAAGCACACTTAAACTGTCTCCAACTCCAGCAATAATGTGATTGTAGCCTTCAGACAACATAATAATAGTGCCTTTATAACACTCCAAAATGTTTGTGTGTAACACAAGCAGTAATCAACACTTTATAAACTAGTCTATGAATGTTAACAGCGTTGTCTCTTGAGTGTGCACACCTTACATCTGTCACCGAATCACTATCCAAAGAGAATCAGCACCTTCTCTTGCATGGCCAAAAACATTAAAAACTAAAATTTCTATACGTTACAACACTTAAGAGAGAAATGTAATGGGCTCACATCATACGCGTGTGTGCGAGTGTGCGAGTGTGTGAGTACGTCTCCAAAATAGAACAGCAGAGACCACTCGCATCTGTGGCTCGCCAGTCCATTAAAGCTCTTAAAACATCAACTCAACAGGCATCACTATGGCCGGCTCCATTACTGGAGTACAAGGAGAGTACGGCTAGATCACCGTAATCACCTCCTGTTGCTCTTCAGTAATTTGAGTGACGCTCCCCTGAGGTTACTGTACGTGCAAGTGTGTGTGCAGGATGAGAGGTGTGAGTTTGCAAAATGAGCGGGTGCATGTGTGTGCAGGTACTGTTTGTTTTTCTGCCACATCTCTAGAAAATGGGAGCTTCAAAGCAGGATCACATAAACGCTTACAATACATTACAGGATCTCAAAGGTATTCCATCTTGATCTACATGCTTTTATATCATCTTGGTTACACGATTATAATTTATTAGGTAAAGCTATTAAAAAACACCTTTAGATAGTACAAAATACTGGTCAGCTTTCAACAAATCCCAAAAGACTAGAACACCGTTGTTTTATCTTTCCCTCACTGGTTACTAGCCATTTTCTATAACAGATTTTAAAATTCTACTGATTCCGTTTAAAGCACTTCATGGTTTAGCTCCAGGCTGTATTGCTGGGTTGTTTCTCTTCTATGTGAGAGGCCAGCCTCAGATCGTCAGTCAAGGCTCTGTCGGCTGTTCCTAACACCCAGCTCAAGACTAAAGGTGACTGGGCTTTAGAGGTCACTGCCCCTGAGCTCAGGGACTCCCCTGAAGAACTTGGAAGTATCGATGCTTGCAGAATTAGTAACATCTTGTAAATCACTTCTCAAAACTTGTCTTTTTAAAAAGAGTTTTATGTCATTGCTTTATTACCAACAAGGAGGCTCAAAGTTACATAAAATTGCACATTTCAGCCATAAGCCGTCATCAGCGTTCTGATGTTTTCACACTTATCTGCCAATAAAAGTTTTCACTTTTGCAAAGGGAAAACCATTTTCCTGAGC
This sequence comes from Embiotoca jacksoni, assembly GCF_022577435.1. Classification (NCBI taxonomy): domain Eukaryota; kingdom Metazoa; phylum Chordata; class Actinopteri; family Embiotocidae; genus Embiotoca; species Embiotoca jacksoni. The sequence continues at coordinate 6,799,281 of NW_027185318.1, forward strand.
TCACCTTAAATCTGAATTTACACATTTACATTGTTTAATTTAAACACATTTAAAGACAGGCTGCTTTGATGATAACACAACTAATTTAGAAGCCAATCATGGTCCAATATGCAATTTAAAACCAGAGATAAACTTTGATGGAGAAGGCATAAATGAGCTTCTGAAGGATTTAGAAGCAGTTTATTAAAATGTTGTTGGGAGAAATCTGATCAGACAAACTATTTTTCAAAGCAGAGCACTTGTATGTCTAAAAGTAAATGTAATTGCATTCAGTGTTTGGCTGGATTGGAGCCACCTACAGTAGTTTATTTTAGCTGTCATTTAGTGTATAGCTTACACTAGCAGCATGCTGTACGTTATTTTTCATTTTATTTAAACTTTCCTGTCAATGCTGTCTGTGCTGTAACTACTAAAGTGTAGCGCCCTTATTTCAGAAGCACACGTTCGCTTCAAATATGGTTTTGGGTCTTGTGTGTCATGTGTGCATGTTTACGTGTATAAGACAGGCAGACAGGCAGACAGGCAGACAGAGAAAGCTACAGATATACTGCCTGCCACACTAACTGCTGTTCTATTTAAAAACAAGAAATTGTACTTTTATAGAAAATTACAGCCATTCTCAAGAAACAGGGTAGTCATCATCTGCCTGAATAATATTCTCATTAATATGTCCTATATGGAATATAATAGGAAGCCGTCTGTTCTCCAGACATTTTCATAGCTATGAAATGACTTAAATAAGCACTGACATTAAATGAGCATCACAGCAATAAACTGTATTCCATGCAGGGAAGGGAGAAGGACTACTTGACAAAGAAGATAATGAGATTGATTGATTGGATGCTCTTGTTCCTAATTGCCTTAATGAAGAATTAATATAATCTCTGAATATTTGTGAGAGTGATTTCATTATGTTAACATATCATGATTGTACCAAAGGAAATGTGAATAGTCTGCTATCAGCTACCTGCCGTAGAGTGAATAGCTGCAAACAAAATGCCCTCTATTAGTATGGAAGTCACACAATTGGATACACAGCTAATTATTCTCAAACTCAGTATGGGCACAGTTCCAATTATTAGTCAATGTGCCCTTTTCAGTGCACAACAGTCATTGTCGTGGCTGTTGTGAGAGCGTTGCCCCGTCTGAGTGGCAATGACAGGCCAGCCAGTGGTGGACCATCAGCTCAAAGGTGATGGATGATTCTCGAGTGCTGGGTTTAACAGGAGGAGCTCAAATCTGTCTCTGGCTATGGTTCAGATTCAGACACTGAGATAATCTGCACAAAATACGCAACTACATACAGATACAAAAACACACATGCATACATATGTTGTGTCAAGCAAACCTAAGACACACAAATGACTGAGCATGCACAGCAATGTGATACACTAACCTGTTTATCAAATACATTTTGGAGGAAATGTAATTGCTAAATAAAGTATGTTAGTTTCACAGCAATGTCTAAGGGCTAAAGAATACATGATATTGACACTAAACGCTAAAGTTAGGGTCCTCTGCCTCAAGTTTTGTTTTTCTTATCATCAGGTGTGCGTAACCAAGGTCAACACTCCCACCTCGTAGAAATAAATGCCTACGCATTAACAAGTTAAAGAGACTAATGATGCAAAAAGGATGCATTTATTCTGTGAGCAAAAAGTGACAAAAATAGGATAAAAAAAACAAAAAAAAAACAGAAACGTACAAGCAAAAACTTTTGTCACCCTCGGTTACATTTTAGACAAGGAAAATGTAGTTTTTTTGGGCTTCGGAAAAGGCTCTGCCACTTTATTTGACCACTTTTACTGTGAGATAGGACTCAGAAAAAGGACAGCCTTGATTTTTGACCTTTAAGACCACTTGTTTACACTTTCTTGGAAGTGACCTCTTGCAGTCATGAGAGTAATTACTGTCCTCTTAAGTAAGAAGCAAAGGCAACTTACTTGAGAGTTAGTATGAGTATGCTATACATACTAATTATTGTGAGTGCATAAGGTTCTACAGAGCTCTTAGAAAGCACAAAGGGGTTGGATGTGTGCCTTTGACACCGGAGACTGTAGCTTATGTCTGTATCTCGATCAAGTATTTTGGGTTTAAGTGAGAAAAACAACATGAATACTTCATGAGTCAATTTTTGGAACTATTAAATATGATTAAATATGCTGTTTTGAATTTCAGCACCAAGTTACCAATTTTTGTTATTTGTGTATGAGGAAGAAAAAACTAAAACCCTTTGAGAAAGTGAACACCTCATACTTCATGCTTTGAATTTTCCTCAACATTTGACAAAAAAAATAATAATAAAAAAAACATAATCCAGATGTCATTATGTTTTCTTAAAAAGCACATTTGCTAATGCAAATTTGTTGCATATAAAGTGATGTCTTGGGAGGCAGTGTATATATGTACAGGCAAAACACAGCTACAAGTGTTGACAAACACACTGCACCCTCCCAACCTGCAAACAATGTGACACAAACCTCTGAGATTTAAAAGCTAAAGGTTTGTTTTTCCCTCTTTCCTCTTCTCTTTCCCGTCGCAGGTCAGCTCATTCATCTTGAGGCCTGCTGAGACGTCAGAGCAGGGTATGGCTCAATCGATCAGGAAGTCTGACTGCCCTTTGTATGTGTGTTTTATCATGCATGCGTGTCTGGAGTATTTTAGACGAGGCCACAGGGAATGGCAGCAGTGGCCTTTTGCTTCTTGCATCCCTTTCTCACCTTCCTCCCCTACCTTCTCGTGTAGCACATATCAATTCTTCTCTCATCTCCTCATTTTCTCTTGCATTTATCTAGCTTTCAGTCCTCCTGCCTCCAGATTCCACCCAATCCCTTCGTCCTTTCAGCACTCTTTTGCTGACCTCTACACCTAATCTAGAGCATCTTTTTCTTCCAATCCGCCTCCTCTCTTGCCACAAGTGAGGCATTTGACAGCTTTATGGCTTCATCTACTGTCCGTTTACCTTTTATTTTCTGTAGTGACACCTAATTAGCCACTTGTCATGAGAGAAGGCCGATCGGTAGGAGGAGGCGCAGCATGGCGGGGCATATATATACTGTATATATATATTTTTTTCCTGATAACAGGCACCGGTTGTTGCAGATGTCCAACGAGAAGGCCCAAGCAGAGTGAAGGATTGGAGGATTGGCACAGGAGAGGAGTGAAGTCAGAATAACAGCGGGATTAAGGTGTGGAAGCGGTGGGCGGGGAGAAATGGAGGTAGGGTGCTTTGAAGGGGCTGAAACAGGATCAGAAGACAGATGAGAGGGGATGAGAAGGAACAAAGAAGTTCAGGATCCACAATGTCACAGTTAAGTTCTCAGGTGAGATTCTCGACGGTCCCTGAGCAGGAGCTAATAAAATATGTCATCACCCCAGTGTCAGAGCGACAGCCTCAAATAGATTCCTGCACATCACATCACAACCCCCACATACACAGGCTTAGCACGCCACACTATGTGATTTGGGAGAAAGCGTGGTAATATTAAATATAGACGAATGGTATTGGCACAAGATCACTTAGAAAGGTAAAATATGCACACACCAAAATTACCCATTTCACAATCCTGTTTTTCTGAGTGACATTTCTGTGAAGTGTGCATGTTTATAAGTGCGTGTGCCCATATATTTGCATGCATGAGAAAACAGACACCTGGATGCAGCTGCTTCCCACAACTTCTCATTGATAAAGGATGAATGACAGTAATTAGCCAGGCGGAGGTAGCTAATAGCTAGCGTGGGCCTGGGACATACTGTACATGAATTGGATTCGCCATCCGAAAGTGATTGAAGACATTAGACTTGAAGTGTCAGCTCCATAAATACACTAATTAGAAAGTGGCTGTGTCAGCTTCACTTTCTCCCTCTTGTTGGCTAGATAGTTCAGTATTAATGATGCATGCTTGGTCTCTGTAAGTTACAGAGAGAAAATCCTAACATTTGAAACCCAGGTTAAACATTTTTCTTAATAAATTATTTCAACTGATAATTGAAATTATGAAAAAGTCAGGGTAACTGTCAGTCAAATAACTGAATAATCCCTTTAGCATTTGGAGAAATGATTAGGAATTTGTTCTTCAATTTTTCCTTCGTAGCCTCTCAGGTTATAGTGCAAAAATATAAATCATAAATGTACAACACATTTAGCAACAGAAGTACAAGGATCAGGTCATGATTTTCACATTTCTGAATAGAAAAAAAACATTTTTTTTATTTATTTTAATTGCAACTATCCTTTTTTTCTTATATGAATTATGATGTATGGTGTCCTCACCACCAGGACAACACCGAGGAGTTGATGTTGTACTGGTGTATTGTCTTATCCTAATTTTACAATGGTGTTTGCACACACGTCCAAATCATTCAGATTTGGTGACCTGATCAGAAATGTTGGAGTTATTAATTGAGATAACACTGAACTGTCATTACATATGCTTACCACATTTTACTGTGTTGTACAAAGTGTGCTATAACCCTTTTCATCAATTGAGGACTGCTTATACAGTAAACCTAAAATGCAGATCTAGAATAAAGTTAGCTGTGTTCCTTGTTGTTTTATGTTTGTCGTGCGTCCTCAGAGCTTTTTAAAAGGTAATTACAAGCAGCACGAACATAGTAATTAAGGTGAAGTCATCATCTCAGCGGCTATTCAAGTCATCATAAATTCAGCCTTAAGTGTTTCCAAAACAGCCTCCTTGACTTTTGATCTATAGATCAAAGTGCAAGGACTCCTACAGGAGGAAGCTGGAGGCCAAACTCCAGCAGAACAACGTGAGGGAGGTGTGGACCGGTATGAAGGAGATTACTGGGTTCAAGGGGAGAGAGAGACAACCAGGGGGCTCCCTGGTGAGGGCCAATGAGCTAAACTGTTTCTTCAACAGGTTTAGTTCACCACCCTCATCTGTCTCCTCCACACCTCACACCTCCCAAACACCTCTGTTTGACACAGAGTCCTCAACTCCAAAGGGGTCTTCCACCATCGACGCCATGACTTCCGCCTGTACTTCGCTGTGGTCTGCTGGGGGAGCAGCATTGGAGCCGGTGACACCGACAGACTTAACAAACTGGTTAAGAAGGCCGGCTCCATCATTGGCTGCAATCTGGACAGCCTGGAGAAGGTGGTGGAGAGGAGGACGCTGAGGAAACTATTATCCATATTGGATAATCCTGACCACCCTCTCCACCACCTGCTGCAGGGAGAGCAGAGCATTTTCTCCAAAAGACTCCTCCAGCTCCGATGTCACAAGGACAGATACAGGAGATCACTCCTGCCCACTGCAATAAGACTGTGCAATAACTCACCTATGGCAAAATCCATCACACAACAATAACACCGTTGTCTGTTGTCTGTTTTTCTTGGTTGTTTAAATATATTTAAAAAAAACAACTTTGCACTATTGTTTAGTTAGTTTTATTTGAATTATTCTATTCTATTTTATTCTATTTTATTGTATATACTGTGCATTTTTATATTTAATATTTTTTACTGTTATTTTCTTTCTTTCCTGTATCTATAAATGCTGCTGTAGCGAAAAAAAAATTCCCCTTGGGGATTAATAAAGTAACTATCTATCTATCTATCTATCTATCTATCTATCTATCTATCTATCTATCTATCTATCTATCTAGCTATCTAGCTATCTAGCTATCTATCTATCTAGCTATCTAGCTATCTAGCTATCTATCTACCTATCTCAGACTCAGCGAGGGAGGACAATATTATTTTTTCAAAAGTTTTATCTTTGCCAACATCTGTCAACATTTTTTACCTGTGTTCCTCCACAACAGAACTCAAGTTTTCTTTCCAGACCTGGATGGAGGAGGTGTGGGCTCCTCAAGCTCAGTAGAGCTCCACAGAATCTCTAGTGGATGATCAAACAGTCGGGTCGGCTGAAAACCCCTTAAGAAAGTCTGCTGTAAAATACTTTGAACGTGGAAACACATTATATAACCCATCAAGTGGTCCACTGGGATTGCATGGTTAGATGTGTGTGTGTGTGTGTGTGTGTGTGTGTGTGTGTGTGTGTGTGTGTGTGTGTGTGTGTGTGTGTGTGTGTGTGAAAGAGAGAGTATGTGTGTGCTAATTGCTCACTACACACCATGAATCATGTCATTTCCATAACTGCTGAAATCAAAGTTAAAAAAAAATCGTTAAACTCAGCGCAGGATGACAGCAGCCATTAGCACGCGATACCATTAGAGAACTCCATGACGAACCCACATCAAACCTGTCTTACTGTTTTAACTTAAAAATAGGGCTTCCTAGAGATCAATCATGACAAACTGCCTTTTAAAATACTTGATTCTTTTGAAGTAATATGCAGGTAAGTACGGGTAAGGACTGACAAGAGAGATCAGATATGAGAGAGATGAAATAGAGGAATGGAGATGGAAATGACTGGACTGAGAAATTTAGACAGAATGCCAGATGTGTGACTGACAGATATGTGTGAGATGATCTGTACAGGATTATGTGGGTAAGCACGAGAGATTTTTTTTCATTTCACAGTTACACACACATTGATTCTTGTTAGTTAGCTGTAATTAAATTGTGTGAGCGGTTACACTGTTGTGATTAAATACAGGGACTTGGTTTCAGACATAGTCTTCGCTGGAAGACGTTCATAATGTTGCACTCTGCTATACTCTTAAAAAGTGACTGAAACTGCATCTTTCTCACCTCCATACAGCTTGACTATCACTGCCACGTTTACATGGAGCCTAATATTTCATTTAAATTGGTTTAAAACCCCTTATAGAATTCAAATGCAATATATAAACCCCTTAATCAGACTAAATAGGCCCAAACTGATAATCTGTCTTGATGTAAATGTCTGAGGACATACTTTTCTCCCTCTACCTCCAAAAAGCAGCTAAGGTTAACTGGACCACAGCTGAGTCCTCCTAAAGAAGAACTATTGGACCCCTAGAAGCATCTCAAAGTGCCATCACAAGAAAGGCCCTATTGCACTTGACTTCTCCCCGTCAATACAAAAATGGCATCTACTATAAAGTTGGGTTAAAGGTATTGCTTATGTCATTCCTGAAAGAAAAAAAAAGGATACTTTATTCATCAGTGATTTCTGTAAATTAATAAATGTGAAAGAGTCCATTTCACAAACTAAAGATCTGTGGCTCCTCCACTGATGATTCATTGAACCTTGCCTTCATACATATTTGTTTGAACTTTTACATCTTTTTGAATTTAATTGCAGTGCTAATGGTCATGAACTGGAAAAATGTCCTTTATCGCTGTTAAATCACCCTGTGTATTGTTGCTGAGTCCACAAAGTCAAACTCGTGTGCGCTGCAAATGGTGTGTTTGAAAGATTGATAATGAGAGCAGACTCATTACTTGTCTTGTTTATAGCTTCTAGTTTCCACTTGGATTCATGTATGCAAACCCAAGATCATAAAAGAAGATATCCTTATGACAAACATCCACACACACACACACACGCGCACACACACACACACACACACACACACACACACACACACACACACACACACACACACACACACACACAATGCAATGTTCCTTATTTCCTTTTAACATGTACACATTGAGAGCCTCATTCCTCCTTCCCCTTTCTTCCCCTCCCTCTGCTATCGCTCTGGGAGGTTATGAATATGGATGGCGGCTGCTGTAGAGGGAAGAGGAATAGGCCAATGATCCAAAACCTCACTCACAGACACGTGCACACATACACACACACACACACACACACACACACACACACACACACACACACACACACACACACACACACACACGATGCACTTTGTTTTTGTGAATGTGCCTGTGCCTTTTATTGCCCATTTCCCTCTGCTCTGCCTTGTGTGCATGAATTTGCCCTGGTATTACTGTTGAGTATTTTGTGTGTGTGTTTGTGTCCATGGCACATTGATTTCCTACTGTACACATTTTTCCCTTCACCTATTTGCCCCCCATTTTGGGATTCCTCTGTGTTTACAAGTAGGATTTAAAATCAGATTTCATGGGTCAGTAATTCTGTGAAAAACAATCAATAATTTTGTGTAAAGGTGAAGCTATTTCGTGACAACAATACACGAGAAGGGTTCATCAGTGGTGAGATCAAAGGCTTGTGTTACATTTGGCTGACAGTCTGGTGCCTGCTGTTTTTTTGCCGCTGCATAATTTAGATATGTACAAATCAAATCCAGGTAACTCTTACCAGAAGATTACCCTGGATTATGCAGTAGCTGCCTTCCTTTGACAGCAACAGTAAATCACAGGACTAAATTGTACTTTAGAATATTTTTTGTAAATACAGAATAGGTAAAAGTATGTGCTTGGGCAAAACTGTACGAACCCTCCCTGTCAAACCAAAACTTGTACTTCTTGCTCTTCAACATAAAGGGAAACTTAAGCATTTTTTCAAAGTTGACCCTATTTTTTTTTTCCATCATTTTGTCTCTAAGTGACCAATGGGAGCAACAATTGTTGAAATTGGTTCATACTGAATAGGAGCGCTTTAGTCGGCAGCCGCAAAACAGACTGCAGTGTAATACTTTTGGGCAACTTCACCCTGTCATTGTACCCCCAATAAAAGGGCTTGTTTTTGCCGCTGACAGTTTCAGATAATATAACTGTCTGACAACATTCTGGAAAGGATCCCAAACTCTTGCTCTGAAGTCGAGAGAGTATTGCCGTGACGGTTAGCAAAAACATAATTTTCCAAATTGTGTCACAAAATGTCACACAACCCTTATTGCAGCTTGCACAGACTCTTTGTTGAACGAGGACACACATGGCTACAAATGCTAACACTTCCACCGTGCTTTGCAGATTACCAGTTCTGCACTCAACTCATGTTGACTGGGTTGACTACCGCCAGCCAAAGAAAAGAACAAAAAATCCTACAACTAAAACACTTTTTTTCTGAAACAAGAACTCCAGGAGTGAAGAGCTGCTGCAGACAGAGTGGAGGTAATGTTATTAGCTAAGGAAATTGTGCTGAGAGAGTGTTAAGTGAGATTTCTGTTTTGGGTTTGGGATCCTTTCCACAATCTATTCAGAAAATGATATCAAGAACCTGTCAGTGGGTGTACATTGATGGGTGCAATTGCCGCAAAGTATCACACTGAAGCCCGTTTTGTGGCTGCTCGAGATTTCAAAAATTGTCGCCATTATCAGTCACTTAGAGGCAAAATTATGGGAAAATAGGGCCAAGGTTGAAAAAAAGCTACAGTTTCCCTTTAATATTTGTAGTATATGAATTATGATCAGTGATAATTAGAGTTAGAGGAAAATCAATTATTGTGAGGTAGTCTATAATATGGAAACCGCTATTTGAGTAGCAGATTATAATTGAAATGTGGTGGAAATAAGGATCCTTGAAAATTACATCACTAAATTGAAGAGAATAAATATCAGGCACCTGTTTGTATCTCCGTGTGTCCACGTTCTGCAGATTCAGATCCAGATGCACATTAAAATATTTCTTAAAATAACAAAATTAGAAAATTGCACAGTCTTGGCAAAGATACTCTCCTTCTGTGTGCTTCCCAGTTTAGAAATGGGCCAGGTGATGCGGCGGCAGACAGCTCGGCCCCATCAAATCAGTCAGAGTTAGTGAAATCGATGTGTGTCTGTCCCACTGTGTAAATCACAACTGCAAATTACAGCAGCCCGCTAACCCACCCTGTGAATATTTTACAATAACTGGAACAGCAAGAGAGAGAGAGTGAGTGTGTGTGCGTGCGAGTCGAGCGAGAGAAAAAAGAGAAAATAGAAATCTGTTTTTATCACAGAGCCTGTAAATTACTGATTCTGTAGACAGCTTGTTAGTTTCACCGCCTCTCTGTCTTTCTTTTTTGGAGCAATTAAACCAGACAATTGCTCCCCTGGAATTGCCTGTCTGAAAGAGGCTCGATGCCAGCTACTCAGGAGCCAATATCCCTCTTGCTTTTACTGCCGCAGGCTTGCCGGGCTTCTCAAATGTGATAACATGAGTGGCCAAACAATAGAGCCAAGTTTCTGCCAATCACAGTCACAGTCAATCAAACACAATTGTCTTTCTACTAGGATGACTGCAATAAGCACACAGCAGTTATAAACTTTTAGGAGAACACGGTTCTGACATCTGTTATTGTTGGGGGAAGACAGCAGCTTTCAGCACTGAGCACAAAGGCGGCAACATGAGAGAAACTGAGCCATTGTTGAAAACTGCTACTCGAACTCTCGATGTGCTGTATAATTTTTCCTCGACACTTCCACATGTATATCAGATGAAGGAGAAAACAATTTGAAAGATCATGTCATAAAGTTTAGCCTTTCCGAGCTCCAGATTTCTGCTGACTCTCTTGGGCAAAAGCATTTCCAGTGCTTTTGCTTTTCTACTCTACCTTCTGTTTATTCACTCCTTGTTAGTGTGACTGAGACTGGGAAATAATAATAAAAAACTGAAACAACACTCTTTGACAGGAACCCACAACAGCTGTCAGAGGGATTCAGCAGTAAAAAACAAAATGCAGAGTTGTTTCAAACAGGGAGGGAGGGGAAAGAAAAAACATCTTTTGTGTTTGGTACCTGACTCGGGTATGGATGAGATACCAGAAGCAGAAGCTGTGACAGATCTGGGGTGATTGAAGGCTTGGGAAAATAACATTTGAAGGGAAGTCCTCAAAGATTCCAGTAACAACTGGTTTGAACTGAATATTAAATACGGAAAGGAAAAGATTTTTAACGGAGCTTGTTGTTTTGATGCAGCTAATAGCTTAACAGTTAGCAGCTCACTTGGCTCCAAGTGAAATGGTGCAATGATGGCAAAATCCAAGAGTTTTTAGGGGGCGAAGGCAGAAAACAAAAATGGCCATCTGTCCCATCTGACACACAAAGAACAGGCTTTTTACGACTTCAAAGAATTTTACATCATTGGTTATTAAAAGATTAAAAAATGTAAAAAGGTCAAACACAGTCCGAGTTGAAACTGATTAAACTTTGAGCCCATCTGCAAGGCATAAAACTGAAGTGATGCTGCAAGGTTTTCTGTTTTCATTCATTCCAACCCCAGCGGCTCACACTGATTCTGCTGCTGAACACGTGGAGGGCCTCACAGACAACTACCTGTGATTTCTGAAGTCTTTGCACGCTTTAAAAATTTTATCATCCTTTTTTAAAGCAGAGACAGCACAGAATATTCACTGCTGATTATTGGCTGTTTCCAAACTCTAACCCTGTTTAATGTATACTGTAAACATCAGTGTATTTACTGTCCATGTAAATTTATCCATTATACCGTGTCCTTAAACTTTCCAATGGAACACCAGAAAACTAGTGTCCATGTTAACAATCCCACAATACAATGTGCGGCATTTTACAGATGGCAAACTGACCCTATGTGCTTCCTAACAGCTGATGGTGAAGACACAAAATGACAAATGATTAGTAAGTGTCCAAAATCTCATTTAACTGCTCACTGTTGAGTGAACAGTTTAGTGTTCATTACATATGAGTAGGGAACAAAAGGCTGACTTTAACCTTCTACCGCAAATGTTTTGCACATGCATGACTATCAAGAACGCGAGTATAAATCTTTAATAGAGTTTTCATCGATGAATACGGTATAACCTGACTGAATGACATAATCTCTGGCAGCTACGGGAGGCGGAGAGATTTACCAGCCCTCCCAGTGGGTCGAGCAGGTGACTGACAGATGGAGCCGGGCTGGCCGGCCTGCCGACCAGCTGGTTCCCCACTACAGGGCGGCCGCTCGCTCCCTCCACTGGGCTACTAATCCTCTCCTACCACTTCCAGGCGCAGCCCTGACCCCGTGCTCCCACACTGGTACCGCAGTGACTTGCTTGTGATGACAGTGCGCTTCCACACTGAGAAATGTCTTAGATGCATCGTGAGGAGGTGTACAAAAAAAATTAAAACTCAAAAGAAAAAAGCTCAGGGCGTGCAAAGGCTGAGTAACAGAAGGTTGGCGGATCAATCTCAGCTGAGAGATGGCGATGTGATATATGACAGCGTGATATTCCCTGACATGATTTTCCCTTCAACAGTTTCCTGCTGTGTCTACACTAAGCTCCTGCAGTTTCAATGCGACATTTTGATCCTTTTCACCCTACCTTTGCTCAATGTCCTCCTTCCTGCTCATTTCTTCATGCATCACTTGTTTCTTGCTCCTTTTCCCTCTGTTATTTCTTTATCTCAGAAATTTTTTTACTTTATTCCACTCCTCCATTTGCACTTCTTAAAATCACCCAACAGAGTTTGCCATCTGTGATATACGCTTGTCAGAACACAACTCTCTAGCCAAGTTGGATATACTTTTCGCTAATAAGGTTGTGAATCTATTCTATCTTGTTTTATGGCTGTGCAATATCTGCGCTGGTTTGTTCTTCCCACTAAAATCTCAGGTTTAAATTGCACTTTATCCCACAGGGATCAAGACTCAACTAATAGAAGCAGCAGTTGCAGGAGAGAAGAGAGATTTCATATAAAGTAAAAACTGCGAGGAGAAGGCGAAAGGAAACAAGAGAATGATGGAAAGACTCAGTGCATGATTTATATAACGGCAGAAATATTCCGTTCAACACTTTTGCCTCTTGACTTCTTACAAAAAGGAAGAAAATATAAAGCACTTTGGAAAATAGCAGCTGCACTCGGAGCTTAGGAGGGAATGTTAATCTTTCCACAAAATATATACCTGGGTCATGACAGGCTAATATCTCTAGTGACAAATCAATGCAGCTTACGAGGTGTGTTGCCAGAAAAATGTGAAATGCTTGCAAAACAAACGTACCCAAAGCAAAATCCCATTTGGAGGCAGTTACATGGGGGCTCTGAAATCGTCTGGCCATCAAGAATGCTGACTCTGGGAAACAACACTTCCCCAGGAAACAACTCATCGCAATCAACACTTTGGCTTCAAACCTTCAAGAGCGAAATTTGGATGATGCTCTTTTCTTATAAACTGCTCCACTGAAATTACACAGCGGGACGAGGGAGACTTATTACTTCATTCTGTTTTTACATTTCAAATGCCCTCGCTGATTATTTCTCGAGAATCAAAGTAACCCCTCCACCCCCCTTCATCTCTCTAGACTCTTGACTCAATTTCACAGAAACTTCTGTATGAATTGCTTGACTGATGTGATTAACAGTGATTGCCCAATCATTAGCTTGACAGCTATAACTACGATTGTCAAAATACTTTAAATTATGGAGAACACAAAAATACAAGCCATGGAGCAAACTGTGTATTGGTCTGTGCAGCTTACCTCAGCAACAGATTACCAACAGTTTTAACTTTGCACTACATCCAAGGTCAGCATATCACTGTATGTCAGGGTATAGGTTGCGTCTTAAGAGTGTCCAGTTCAGTGTGCTCCCATCTGCTATATAAAGATTTAGGGAGATGTATTGGGTTTGCAGGTTATTGGTTATGGTATTACCAGACCCAAAGTCAGTGTGAATATATGAATCTGAACAAGCTCCCTTAAGGATTGTTTCCAGTTGTTGCTTTTTATGTTCATAGACGTTGGGTTAGTTTTGTTGGAACATCTTTATTTAAATTACTCAACGTCATTGCACTCAACCACCACCCACTGGTTTCTGATTGGTCCACCTGCGAACAAGGTTTTTGGACTATAATCACAGCAGAAACTGAAGCTGCGTGCAACGGATGGGCAGAGCCAGGCTATTTTTACCCAATATTCTTTTCTATACTCCTGTTTCCTCAAAGCATTTTGTCAAGTAAAAGTGACAAATACTCTGAAAACATGAACAAGAAAAAATGTGTCTAACTTGTGTGTTGGTCCAAGCATCTACTTTGTAGTTCTTTAGTAAACATCCGAATCGGATTCAAGTTATACATAAACCAAATCTTACATTGCTGTCATGATACTAAATAAATAGATAATAATAGATCAAGATAATAAAACCAGATCAAAATAAATTAGTTGTACCTTCCAATATAAGGTGTTCCTTTATTGCCATGTCTAATTGTTTCATGAATTGATTGTTTTTTGCCCGGACCATGTTGGTTTGGCCTCAGGCTATTTTGTATGATCACATACAACTAAATTGGCATGATACCATACATTATATGGGGCCATCAAATGCATATTTAGGACCTTTTTTTTTTTTTTTTTTTTTTTTTTTGTGCCATTCAACAAAACTGGGGACGATTAAAAAAACAATCAACAATCAGCCAGAGACCGTTTCCACCCACCTCTTCATGTTAGTCATCCAGCAGGCTATATTAGCAGTTAATCTGCCAGTGAGGGCTGTCATTCTGCTGGTAAAACCTACTGTTGTTACCTCAAAGCCTACGTTCGTCTGTTTCTGTCAAAAGTCAAAATCCTGTTTCTCATGTGAGCAGGGTTAGCAAAGGATCAATAATCATCTCAGCAATGCTCTGATATAATAACAAAGCATGATTGAGCCATGTCACTGCTTTCCCTGTCAACAGCAGAGGGTGGCAACATGTTAGCCACAGGCAGATGTGACTGAAGCAAGGTTGAATGTAACTAGAAGGAACAGACTGAACAGCCTTGTTTAACCAACCGTGAATGACAAGCCATCAGCATCGGCCCAAAGACTGACAGATGCATGTACTAATTTCGGACAATAATGATGCACATGCGCATCTACACATCCACACATACAAAAACAGTCTGCCGAGAAGGCCCACGGGCTCTGTCAGTCCAATGCCAGCCACTCGTTAGCCTTTACATAACTGTCTCTGTCTCTCCTCATGCCAAATGTCCAAGGAAAAGCTTCTGTGTGGGGTCAGGGGGGAGGGGGGCTAACAAGCTGAGTGTCAGCTGGGAATACTTTTAGGGGCAGCACGAACAAAACGTCTTTTGATGTGCAAAGATTGCCTCGTCTCCCGGGGAATGTTGGGTCTTTCCAAAAAAACTGTTACAGGCACAAAAAGCTTCATCGTTTATCTGAGGATGGATTGTAGGCGGTTCTCGGTTCTCTGCTTGTCTTTTCATGTTGTGGAGAAATGAGAGGATGGGCTGCACGGCCCATAGATCTCCGGGCTGTCCTCATTAGAGCCTCTAATGTATCAGAATCTGAGGCCCAGAACCACAAGGCCTCGCTGAGAAACTCGAAAAGATTCCTGATCTGTCAGCTGTCATGACTCATATCTGAGTCTTGAAATATATGAGGGGTGATTGTGTTATTTTGTTTAGCATTACCAGGGCAGTTGGGTTTAATTTGGATTTTCATATCATGAATCATATTAAATTCCATCATATTGTCTCTCCTAATGGACATAATATGCATCATGTGGAGTCTTCCTGCAAAATATAAACCTCTGAGTGAACTGACTTATCCATACTAACTGTATCTATAATTCACCGGGTGCCATCTCCTCAAGGGCAAGTTTAGAGCCATACCGTCAACAACACAAAAAGGAGAACTCTCTCAACTCAATTTATGGAGTTCACACAGGCACTGCACTATTCTCCTTCAAAGTACAAAGAGTTTGAATGAAGGGGTGCTCAACCATGGCCACATGCACCTCTGACCATAAAAAACTCCATTTTAATTCATAACACAGGCAAACATAAATGCACTTCTATTAAATTGGAAATGGCATCGGGGAAAACACAAAATCACACTTTGCCACAAGCCAAGAGAAAGATTAAGGAAAGTAAGTGAAGAATTCAGTAGGGCAATTTAATTGAAATCTATAGGAGGGAGGGAAACATAACAAGTTTAAAAATATATTTTTTAAAAAGCCATCAAATTTTTTTTCATGCAATGTCATTTTTCAAAGAGTTCAAATGAAAAGGTCATGTGGCATCCTGCAGTATTAATGCACCACCATTTATGATTGGTTTTCAATCATTCATTAAAAAACGTACCATGCTCTAAGGCACAAAGCTATGATTAAGAAACATTTCTTTCCCCTTCAGTCTGGCCAACAGTCCTTTTTCCAGGTTTAGGCTCTCTCATCCATTCTGTTTCATTATTTAGTTTCTAATTAAAGCACCTGCAGTTATGCCCAGACTCTGACTGTGCATACAGTGTACTTTAAATCTCTGTGTTGTACCAGACATCAACTGAATGAAACAATCAGTCCGCCAACAGTGCCTCTGTCTTTACTGTTTACATGTTGTCTACCTGATGGTTTTGAAGTCGACTCTCCTTCTTCCCACCTCGTGTCTTGCTGATAACAATCTCAGGCAGAGGCGGTGTAATGGCCACAATACTGCTGCTGCACCTTTTGAACCGCCTGCCCCTTTCATTGACATCAGAGTGATGTTTTGCTGCTATAAATAAACTAAGTCACGTAGGCCACACGACGCCGAGAGTCAGCCGGCTGCCACAGATACTCACACAGAAATGGAGGCATCAACGGGGAACAACTAGAAAGATGTGACGGCCCTCTGTCTCTCTGCCTCTCCCTTTGGGTGTGTCTCTCTCTCACTCGACCTCTCTATCTCTCCTCGTTACTTCAACTCTCCCTCTGTGTGTTTTGTCTCTGCTGAGACGCGTGGACCCTGACCACATGGCTTACATTTAGATTCATTTGCTTTTGTTATTTCAATTTACATACACATTCACTCTTCACCCGTCCACACATGCTTACATTACTACATTAAACTACAGAGGGTACACTAACTCAAGGCACTTTTAGGTGAATCTTACAACAGTAATGTATTAAAAACATTGTACATGAAAAACTCTGAACAGTCTCTGAAAGTTACCTGATAACTGAGACTACACCTGCAGATCTGCCAGATCCTTTCATTATCTACAGCTCTGAGTGCATCTCTATAAAAGGGGCGATGTTTGCAGCATATGACCAATCAATCCCAAACATGGACAAGTTCTGGCAGCAGAGAAACATGTTTCTAATGTTTTCATAATAAACAAGAACATAAATTACACACATAATCCGGGTTAAAAGCAGTGCAGCTGCAGCTGCCAAATGCAGGAAGGACAGCTGGCAAAAAAAAATTGCAAACTGTGTGAATCCGTTATTTAAAAAGGTTTATAATATCACTGCGCCATCATTTGGGCAAGAGTGGATCTGACTATGATTACATGTGCGTATTTCATGAAATGAATATGTTGCTTATGGCAGTATGATCATTTTAGCCCTAAACTTTCAGCTGCAACCCGGCAGTGCTAAACAGAGTGGGGAGCAATAAGATATAAATATAGTTCAAAGTGATAAGTGGCCTTTACTCTCATACTCGCAAGTACAAGGCTTTAGTGCCTTAGTTATAGTCTCTGTTGTATCATGATATCGGCACAAAAGCACAATGAACTAGAAATCATCTATATCTCACAAAAAAAATCGTCAGGTCTCTGAACACTGAGCCCTTCTCACTATCAGCACACCAAGCTCCACGGGATCTTTTACAAATGGTGATGCCGTTTTCCAAGAGTGCTGAATCAGTGCTTTTGCTCATTTTAAATTTACAGCTTTTATTAACACCATGACTGTTGGTACACATTTTATGGGTAATCCTAGGGTAATTGGCTGATCCACCAATATTGCGCTACTGTGACTAGTGAAATATTAAACTCAAGATAGAAATCACTTGCAGTTTATACAAAGTCCATTTTTGTTTTTCATGAATTATTTACTAATAACTTGTAAAAGTTATCCACAGACACATTAAGCTGTTTTTCCAGGGAGTTTTTTTTCCCAAGCGCTGCCATCTTGGAAAAAGCCATTTGCTGTGCTGTCACATCACCTTACTAATTAACTTATAGAATACCACGGGGACTTGACCAAACTTGGTAGTCTGCAGGAAATGATGCAGGGTGTGATTGCAGGGAGGTGAAAAGGTCAGAAGCTGTCCAAAACTCTCGCTAATGATGTTGCCTAAGTGCCTAAATAAAGCTTGCAGGAGAAAGTGCTGAGACAGACCAACAGAAAGAAGAAAACAACAAAACCTCACACCTTCCTCTACCCTTCAACTCAATCCAGTTTCATATTCTCGAAGATTAACCTTGCCCCGCTTACTCCCAACCCTAATTCTCAGTGATACGCTTCCAATTAAAGCTTAATTATAAGGAACTCCATCTATCTGAGAAATACACGTGACATTACATATTCACACTTTCTCACGGGGTACAGTAGTTTCTGGGTAATAATGATGTACAATCTAATAACAGATTTCTGCTTCTGTCAAATCAGACACCTATTAGCATTCATGTGCCTGTCCAATTACCTCCACTGATTAATGTGCCAATCAATTGAACTTAATGATTAGTGTTAGGAAACAATGTTGCATAACAGTGTTAAACCTCGTTCAAGCAGCGGGAGATTCTGATTAGTCAGACAAGTGCACAACTAACTCAGTAAAATGAGAGGAACGTTTAATGAGGAGAAATGGTCAAAAGGCGCTAGAAGTGAGGTGAGAGGTAGGGGGTGCACAAACATTTCCTCGACCTGAAAAAGACAACACCGGTCGATTGTTAAAAGGTGTCACAACACCCAATATTTATGTTTATTGGGATCTCTACGGGTTGTAGTTATTATTGACGGGAGCAATGGAGGAAGCCAGGCGGACTTTAAGGCGTGATGTAGGTTGGAGCTGGTTAGAAAGATCAAACGCAAGATTTGAACCCAGGAGACTGTGGTTCATGTCACAAGTGAAAATAAAAGTCAATATCCGTCATGTATTTAACGTACATCACGTACGTATCGTACCTTACAAACGACATTCAAACCTAAACCACGATCTTTTCCCAAACCTAACCAAGAGGTTTTGGTGTCTAAATCTGATCAAACCAAAGATGGGCCTTTCAAGCAAAAATACTACGACTACTCGTACTTTTGCTGTTTAATGGGGATTGGTAAACAGCTTTTAGATGCATTAGCGCCATCTTCTGGTGGTAGTAATGCATTACTAGTTAAAACGAGAAAAACAATGATAGTCACATAAACTATTATATGTTTTTTATTTTTTAATGAGCATTTGAAAATCATGACCTATCCCCAAATTACACTGCGACTGTTTGACAATGTTGACTAAATATTCCTTATTGTTATGATGACCAATATGGTCATCATCATGGTTTACCAGAGAGATGGTGGTTGACTTCAGGAGGAAGGCAACGGCTCCACAACCGCTGAGAGTTCTGGGAGAGGAGGTGGACATGGTTGAGGAGTACAAGTACCTGGGTGTGTCCATCGACAACAGACTGAACTGGAAGACCAACATCAATGCTGTCTACAAGAAGGTGATGAGTTGACTCTTTTTCTTGAGGAAACTTCGATCCTTCAATGTGTGCAGCGAGATGTTGGAGATGTTCTACCAGTTTGTTGTGGCCAGTGCATTGCACTTCGCTGGGGTCTGCTGGGGGAGCAGCATTGGAGCCGGTGACACCAACAGACTTAACAAACTGGTTAAGAAGGCCGGCTCCATCATCGGCTACAATCTGGACAGCCTGGAAAAGGTGGTGGAGAGGAGGACGACAAACTATTGTCCATATTGGATAATCCTGTCCACCCTCTCCACCACCTGCTGCAGGGACAGCGGAGCACTTTCTCTAAAAGATTCCTCCAGCTCCGCTGTCACAAGGACAGATACAGGAGATCATTCCTGCCCACTGCAATAAGACTGTACAATAACTCACCTCTGGCAAAATCCATCACAGTACAATAACACAGTTGACTGTGTTTCTTGGTTTGTTTGTATATAATATATATAGATATATACTGTACTGTATATATATATATATATATATATATATATATATATATATATATATATATATATATATATATATATATATATATATGTTGACTGTGTTCTTGGTTTGTTTGTATATAATATATATAGATATATAATATAATTTATATTTTATATTTATATTTTTTACTGCTATTCACTGCTATTTTATTGCTTTTCTATTATTATATTCTATTCTAGTGTTTTATTCTATTATTATCTTATTGCTTCTGTATGCTGCTGTAGGAAAAAATTTCCCCTCGGGGACTAATAAAGTAAATACCTACCTACCTACCTACGGTCCAGTACACCTGTCGCTGGTACTGATGTTTAAATTTGAGGACATGATGTTCCTGTATAAAGGACACTTAAGATGCTCATTTATGTTGTTTATGTTGTCAGTTGAAATTGACCAAATAAATGCTAACTGAGATGTTATTTCTCCTAACTTTTTGTGGAAGAAATACAAAGTATATAATCCTGAGCAAATGTTGACACATTGAGAAGAACATATTTGTGTAAACAGCCTCTAAGCTTCCAAAGTCTGGCTGAACAATTCCCTTGGCTTTTCGTAACTGAAATCTGAGAGACACACTGTCAACTACTATGGTGCACTGAGCACATCATAACACTGCATAACACCGTGCACGGTTATGTTTCACCATTCAGCATTTTGGAGGACCATCACGCTGATAAGCTCGTATTTCACTCAGAAAGCAGACGTTTTTTAGCTTAGCTTGCAAACATTGACACTTAAGTCCCACTATGTGCTACTTTCCAGCCATATCATATCAACACCCGCTGTGTCGTCTGCATCTCCTGCACAATCCGTGTTGAGTTCATCCTTATTGCAGAAAGGTGCGGAATCTAACCAGTGTTAGCGGTCTCTTTTTCAATGGGTCCAGCTGTAATGATGACAAATGACGGTCAGATCTCATAACAATAGGTAGTCCTGTTTCCTCAGTCTATATTTTGTGTAATGACACAGAGTAACTAACTTGCGCAAAGTGCACAAAGTGCTCAATTCACAGAGGCGACTAGGCAATGGTGACCAAGCTGGTTACCTGCCTGTGTGACTATTTCAGTACTCACAAAAATTGCACCAATCAAATTACAGAGTGGTACTCTCTCTAGTAAAAAAAAAAAATCATGATCACCACCAATCTAAGGCCATTGTCATACATAAGTAACAATTTGGACCAGTACACAGTCACCATACATGTATAGTGTATAACATACAGTAGAGTACAAAGGCTTATTAGTTTCGATCCGAAACTCTGCCAGCAGGGAGGCAACCGACTGCTCCCAAATTCATTTGTCACTCTTTGTAGACCAACATATTTGCAACATATTTATCTGTATTTAATTTCCTTATTTCTTAATTTTGGTGGAAATCAGTTATTTTGAGAAATACCACTGATAATAAATAGCATGCTCAGAGACCATGCCAGCCATCATTCCACAAGGGAACTCAAACCCTCTATGCCAAATCTTATGGGCATGTTGGTCAATTCAAACTGATGCTCTTAACTATAACAGTCATTTACAAACAGGTTCACAGGACTAGCATAATTATGGGAACATGGACAAGTTTCAAGTTATTCTCAGCCACATATTGAAAACGAAAACCCTCTGGCTTGCTTCTTAATTAAAAATTTGGCCAGAGAGACTTTTTTTCTTTCTTTGCGGTGTGGTTCGCTAACTTGCTTACAAGCTTATATATTAAAGAGCCATGAATCTGCCACTGTCGATATTCAAAAATGTTCCTGTATACTCTCCCTGGCCAGACTACCCACAGGCACCGCTATGTGGTGCCTTGAATGTTTAAATAATACCTATCACAGAGCTGTGTAATTTCTTGTTAATTTATGAAGGCGCCTGACATTTTGCATCTACAGACCAACAAGTACTGATAAGTGCAGTAGCTCTGAGCCACTGAAGTGGGAGAGATGACATGGAGACAACTAAGAAGAACCAAATGTCTGCACCATTACAGAAGTCTCTGGAGTTTAGTTGAACTGATTTACGAATTAACTGAAAACATGTATTGCAGGTTTTGATGTACTATGCACTGCGGCTTATTGTTTACTTTCCAGTACAGCTCTGTGACTCAGAAGGATCGACTCCAATAAATGAGTCAGCGGAGGGAGACAAGGGAAGACAAACAAAGCGCTGATTCACCACAGCTCACCTTCCAGTTTGTACAGCGTTTCCATAGGTTTTTTTCATGGAGGTTTTTAAATCGAGTAAATGGGGAATTTTATGTCTTTGATTTATTAAGTTGAGTGTTTTCTTTTAAATAAAAAAAAAATACACATTACGGTTATTGCTAGAATGAATTCTGTTCACAACTCCAGGGCCACATAACATGTAATGAGGCCTGGAAAGGACATGCAAGAACATTTTCCAAATAAGACAGAAAAAACACATTCTTTGCTTTTCCTTCCAAACATTTAGCATTATCCTGGAAATACTGGACCTCATTCATTAATATGAGCGTAGAAATGTTCTTACTTTGCGCACAAAGTGAGTGCCGTGCAAAATCACCGTGGGATTCATGACACGTGCGTACCAGCCAATTTTGTTCTCACCCCCATGCGTATGTTAGTGAATCAGAATCCTTCTAAATTGAAAGCGTGTCCGCGCTCTGCAATTAGTATACGGCCACGTCCCCCGTTTCTCCATATAAGGACACCCATTTGTCTGGAGCGTCATGAAGAAAGCGGTGAAGGCAAGTTGACAGAGATGGCACCAAAAATGTTAAATAAAAATTCCACAACAGCGGAAATTGAAACAATAGTGTTTGAGGTGGAAGACAGAAAAGGTACACTTTTCAAAAGTGTTTCCTCCGGAGTAACTGTGGTTTTAAAAAAAGATGACGCGTAGGCTGCTGTTACTGAGGCTGCTGTTTCCCCTGCGTACTGTGGCACAGGTTAATCCTTCGAACCTGATGGCCGCAATAGCACAGTGAGTATTTATCATAGAGTTAACTCCTGATCGCTTCACGTACTGTATATCTAAATAAACAGCAGAACTCACCCTTTCTGATGATCTCTGTCTTTCCTCTGTACAACAAAGTGTTTTCAGATAGTCCAGTTTTGAAATCACAGCTGACCTCGGTACTGTCTCCAGGATAGGGCTGAAATTACATCCCACTTTGTATGAAAATAAATATCAATAACAATGTATTTATGGGCCTACACTATAACCAAAGGTATTACCAAATATCACAGGGGCGTGTGCTGAATGGTTAGCCCCAACAATGACTAATATATCAGCTTAAAAGTGAAGGTAGTGAAAGTACCCTAAATAAAAAAAGCTGAGAGTCATAGGGTTAAAAAAAAATTTTGTTTAAATGGTTTGATATTAAAGTTGACGCAAAGAAACATATCACAGACCAAAAATGAAGTAGGAAACAGGTGGAGGACGAGGAGCACCTGATCTGACGGCCAGGATGACACACTAACAGCAATTATTAACATATTCAGGAAAGAAAATATTGATGAATCACAGATTTGTGTCAAATGTTCGCACGCACGGTTTAAGCATATATTTGTGCGTACGCACTGTTAGTGAATGAGGCCCATTGTTCTTAAATCACGAAGGCAGCAAAAAATAAGACTTCCAGTATTAAGCCTTCAGAATAAAAGCATCACTGTTTGTGTGAACTGACCAAATTTGGCACAAAAACTGCACAAATAGATGAAAATTCTCCTCATAAGATACACTTTCATCAAAGACATTTTCATCACCCTATAAATTTGTCAACATGTAAAAAATTATGGTGACGTGACACTGAAATATCAAGTGCAAAATTCCTCTTTTGTCGTGCACACCACCTATATCAAAATACTCCTCCTGAACCTAGCATATCTCCTTAGTGTCTTTTAGTGTATAACCATATACTGTAAATGCTCATGCTTGCATCTTGTACTATTTTGCTTCTGTTTGTGCAGAAACCACAAAAGTTATTACCTTGGCTGTAATTCAAGGTGTTTTGAAGCAACAATAATTATTACTGTAATAATTGTGAACTGTCAACATACAAACATATGCAAATGTGTGATCTTTCTCTGCACATAAAAGAGACAATCTAATTATTAAAACAAAAGACAGTCAGTGTTTGATTGGCCAATTTACCACCTCCCCTGATGTTTTGTTCTGCCATGCAGCCATTATACTGATAGCATTTCCTCCCTCAGCACGCCCTGACCTCCTCCTATTCTTCCTCTTGGCGTGGACTCTGATCTGTGGTGTGAAAAGCCCCGACTCCCTGTTGTTCGACAGGAAGAGAGTCCCAGTGTGATGGGGACCGAATGTCTTGCCAACACACACTGAGGAGCGGGCGCCCGTGGATGTCTGTATGGACCCTCAGATGTGGAGAACAGAGAGACAGACCCTCCAATAACAACGGCCCTCTGTATTCAGGAGGAGACACTCTGCCAGTGATGGCCACCGGCCTGATTTACACACAACATGAATACGCACATGGAAAATCATGCGTGCTGTAATGCACACACATCTATGCCTGCTTGTCTTCGATGACCACTTTCTCAGTTGAGGCCCCCTCTTTTGCCCTCACGCACACGCACACGCATGCACACACACACACACACACACACACACACACACACACACACACACACACACACACACACACACACACACACAGCCATTGTGAAGCTCGGTACAGCTGAGGACCTGCATTCATGTCACTGTGTGGTACCGGAAGCACAGATGTACACTGTTACAATGCACGTTCATCTAAATCAAGATCACTTAATCTCTCACACAATTACGTGCCCACGCAGGTGCACTTCAACTCCTTTCATTCCCAATAAAAATGACAGGGGAAACTATGAAAAGGTACTTGATTGAAACTCATTTGACTGGAAGGCTTGGCCTTTATCCGTTTCCTCAGCAACACTTGAAGGAACCGCTTCTTCATGTTGATCTGACGCCAAAGAGAAACAGCCATCTTTGATAGGAATATTCTTGTAATCAGCATCTGCAGGACCAAAGACTCACAAACACTGATGAGAAGTCAACAAACCCGGAACGACAGCCGCTGACCAAACAATTGATGGAGGAGTGCTTCCAGATTACAGCTGCCATTACCTGCAGCGCTTTCTTTCTAGTCACCGGTGAACCCTAATCATGCATTAGTCCGATGAGTAGCTGCAGTGCTGTGTACCAAGTATCAGCTTTCATTCACCGCCAAATGTCAAGTTGTTTGTATGTTTCAGAGCCCTGGAATCATTCTCTAATATGCCGGCTGCTCTTTTGGAGCACAGAGCGGATGTGAGCGGTGGTGGTGGTGGTGGGGAGGGGGCGGGGGGGTGGCCGGCTGTTGAAACACTATTGCTGATCACAGTTATTATAAGGCAGGTACGCTGTTTGGAGGTAGGCAGGAATTATAAACCATATCTCACTTTCTCTTTATATCCATTCCTGTCACCTTCTTTCTGATGTGTACGTGTGCGTTTTGACTTATCGATTTTGTTTGCTTTGGCGGGCGATGGTTCCGTCACGTTTTGCCAAAAGCGGAGCTGAGAAGATTGATAGGGGTTATCGTTTCAAAACATGTAATTCATCAACATTTGACAAATCCATATCTGACACAAACACCATCAGCAGCAGCTGCACCTTGCTTGGATTTTTGTGTTTCACTACAGATGAAAACTACAATGTGATATGTTTGTTTGTGTGTGTGTGTGTGTGTGTGTGTGTGTGTGTGTGTGTGTGTGTGTGTGTGTGTGTGTGTGTGTGTGTGTGTGTGTGTGTGTGTGTGTGTGTATCCATGTGTGGAGTGGGGGCAGAGAGGTGGGGGTCTCAATTTGAAAGCAGAGGGGGATTGACAGTGCTGGATTGGACAATATTTATCTACAACAGAGCTGAGGAAAATAGGTTTGTCCCCGATGACATTTTCATCGATTGAAACATGTACTGCCCCCCTTCCCACTGAAAATGACTAATCTCAGGACTTGGGGCAGCGGTTTTGTTCTTGTGAGGTCAAGGTGCTATGTCCACACAACACTTTGGACTCAAGATTAATTCTGTTATATCCCTACTTGGATTTTTCAATCTCGCCCCCAACTGAACTGAACAGAGAGAACGAAAGCAGAAATAAATCCCCTCAAATATCTTCTGTTTGCTGTTCTTTTCATGAAACGGCCAATGAGACGTGAATGTTAAGGAAAATGGACCATTGTTATGAGTCATCGAGTGGTTTGAAATGTCAATGATTATAAGATAGAAGACAGCATGAACTGAGTCTCTATTTCTCCATTTCAATTCCTAATATTACATTCATATCAAAACTCACTTTTACCACATTTGCGTCGTGACCTAAATTGTTTCATAATAGCAACAAAAAAAAGTGGTGAAACAGCAGGTCCCCACTGAAAAATCTTCATTTCTTTGAGCGATTAAGACGCTTGACATGTGCTTTATAGATCACACTCTCACAATAAAGGTGCACTAATGGTTTTATAAGGTGACTTTGGGGCAATGTGAGGTGTTTGAAATGAAAGCACCCTTGTTGAGCAATATATATGGAGCCATTATCATCTCAGAATATGGGGAGCATCATGGATGAACAGTGATCGCACCACAGGGTTCATCTGGTCTCATAAAATGGCCTCACGCTGCCACGATGTTATGTGACCCTGCAGTGCAATCATTGGACCTAATAGTGGCAAGGACACAGCAGTTCCTCCATGTTTAGCAGATGGCAAAATACATTGTGAGAAGAAACAGCCTGTGTAGTGTTTGGCTTTCTACAAGCATCATCCCATTTATGGTAAAAAATTGACTCAGTGTGCGAGTTTCTTTGGGTTTTTTTTTTTGTTTTTTTGCTTCACATGGGTCCAAGGTTTGTGATCTACTCATTGGGCTGTGTGTCTTTGTGTATTACAAACAGGTTGGAAGCCTAGCCCAGTGGTCTTAATTGACTCGCACCAAAACAGTAAGTTAGAACTCAAATTTGCCCAAATTGTCACAAAGGAAGACCAATTAGTGTGAGAGGCTGTCACATCAACAATTTACATTATGTGGAGGACACAGGGGCTACACGGTTCTGGATAAAATGAGAATCACGATGTTCTTACCTAGAATTGAGATTATGATTGTCTCTCACAATTTAATTTTTAAAATACAAATGTTTATTGCTCTCATTTACCTGATACAGAAGGAAACGTAACAAAAAATATGCGGGTGCCCGACTTACAACCGGCTCATCAACTTTAGACAACAGAAAACTATCCATCTTGTTTTTAGCTGGACCATAGACAAATATTCAGCAGAATATATGGCTCAAAATTATTTAAAAAGACATCCTGAAATCTATTGGAGTTTAAACTCATGACTGCTGTTCTTCACTGAAGATTTAAGACTGTCCTGCCCAGAATCAAGCCGGTATTGATTTTTAGCAACTCTTTTTATTCATTCAGTGTACCTCAGTTTGTTTTTGCCCTTCCACAGACCTTAATAACCTTTTTCATGTGCATATTTTTCCTTCTAACATGAAGTACATTTCCACCTATATGCAAACAAACAGGCTAGTACACCCTGTATCATAAATACACCGTTAATCCACTGTTCAAATCATGATTTGTTGTCAGGCCCTCCCTCAGACATCTGCTTCTTAATCCCAGAGGATCATCTCCAACACTAGTTACTGTCTCCCTGGTGAGTTAAAGGTAAATTCTAACCAGATGTGGTCAGGGTTGGGTGAGAATGAAGCATTTGTATTAAAAAGTGAAAGACCAACAAAAGTTCTCTAAAGGTTTTGGTAAAAATCAGTTCACTTTTCTGTCGAGAGAGGCCTTGGCAGTTAGTTAGTGTGTCAAGGTAATTCTCGCAGAGTCACATACTCCCTGTAGATATGCAGATTTGATGTGCTGTAATCATTCCAATATTCTGTTCCTCTGAAATTCATTTGAAACTCCTCTTTCCGCTGCATTCGAGTCGCTCTCTGCCAAAGACCCAATGTTTCTCCCTCAGCAGTATCTGGGGGATATGACTCATTGAGTCATGTCATTAGATAATGGCTTTGGAGGAGGTTATTCAAATAAACACAGTTCCTGGATGTAAAATGGAGGCAGAGAGTTCTGTGTTGTTTTTTTGTGGGGATACCAGGGGATTTCCAGCATTGCTGCAGGGCCCATCTGTTGTAGATCGAAGCAGCATCACAGAGCCACTGACCCATAATGCAGCTGCCCTGTCACAATATTGTTTTTAAAGGTATACCACAGCAGCCAGCTGCACCTCATTGCCACTGGCACTTGAACAAGATATTCTCAGTGTAACAATAACAATAAATCTACAGTAATCTTCAAGCAGGTCTGTAGTTCATTTACTTATTGATCAGCTCGGCTCCCTGGTGATCGCAGCAGTGTGTGTTGACTCATGTTCGTGTGTGTTTGATAGCGCCTTTAGCTCAGTTGTCTCTGATTTCAGCTGTATTCACTCAGTCACTATGATCATTAGCAATATTATTAACAATTCAACACATTAACATGTTTCAAAATGCAGTTCATTAAGATACTGAATAAATTATGTCCATGTCTGTCTCCAGTGCTGCAGCGGAAAAAAAAAACACATTATCTATTTTGTGGGATTATTAAAGAAAAAAAGGGGGAAAGAAATTGTTCCTGGTTTGAACATTTGATCTGAATTTATGGTGAGAAGGTCATAATTCAAGGAAACATCAATAGTACTCTACATGTTGTGAGACTGCACTGGTATGTACAGTATATGGTCCTTTTTCAATAACCATCTAGTACCTTTAATGGGTTTATATGAATATGTTAAGCAGATAAATTACAAAACACACATACCTGTACATGTAGTGTGGTTGGTTGTATTCAGAATCTCAAAATTTACCTGATGAGAGATGAGAGTTATCTCTATTCAAAACATAGCAGGCATACAACAGCATTTCTTTGTATTTCTATTAGAGTTTGAACGATATGTTGGCCAGCCGACTTTATCAGCCGATATTGGCCTATCATAGACATATTGGTGTCTGCGCATATGTTGGCCGACCTGTGTTGATAATGTCTTTTTTTTTTTGTACATAATGCAGGAAAAAAATGCTTGCGATGAATTAGTAATTGTTCTTTTTGTATCGATTTTTTTTTTTTATACTTATCTATAATTATTAAATTCCTTGTGAAGTTTACAGCTTCAGTGCGCTGATGTTAGTGTGGACAATAACCTGTAAAATATCCTGCGTCCTTTACATAGCTTTGTCTGAATTGTCAAAGGTGTTTAGTAAACACGGATAATAGCAAAAAAATTATATATGTACTGTGTATACGGTAAAGAATATCACATAAGTTTTTTTTAACTCCCTAATATCAGTATCAGCCCCAGAAATCTGATATCAGTCTTTCGCTAACTTCTATTCAATTCTTTCATGACACTTTTTCATGTGGGTCACATTTTCTGGATTTTGCAGCGGCTGATACATTTTTACATTTTTCATACACACTGAAGCTGGACCGTGTTGCAGAGCTCTCGCCCCTTGAATTATTGATGATTTCAAATAAGGAGAAATACAATACTGAAGCAAGCAGAATGCAAAATATCTGCCATGGAAGCATTTTCATTAATTGTGAAATTTCAGCTTTTGACTGACAGTTATTTTAATACTACATAACTACCAAGTGACAGCAGGACTTCATCGAAAGATGAAGTGTGTTGTAAGCGGTTTGCCCCTCACTGCATCTCAAAGAAACGTCCTGATTAATGTATAGAGAGGGCCTAATCTCTTTGAAGACAAGCTATTAAAGCAATATTTTTCATGCATGATTTACTACTTTTCCATACTTTCACAGTGTCTATTAATGCATGTGTCCCCCCTCAATGGCCACGCAATGAGGTCACGACATTGTGTCCTTTAGCCCATCGCTCTCATGTCTGTGTGTAATTTCAGGAATACACTCTTAACTGATCCCGAACATCTTCTGTTTCATACTCCAGTAATTGAGTGATCAAAGTTGGATGCACACCGAGTACACTCTGTTACAGACAAGAGAATACAGAAACTGTATGTCAGATTTACACTTGGCCACAGGGTGTGTGTGTGTGTGTGTGTGTGTGTGTGTGTGTGTGTGTGTGTGTGTGTGTGTGTGTGTGTGTGTGTGTGTGTGTGTGTGTGTGTGTGTGTGTGTGTGTGTGTGTGCGTGTGTGTGTGTGCGTGTATATTTTCTATTCTCTCTGAGCCCGTGGCCATGCTGTATTGACAGGCTAGCTGTGGTGAGGCCCAGTTGAAAGGCTCTCAGAGCTTTTAGTTGCGCCCTCGTTTAGACGGCTTTGAAAAGAGGAGCTTGGCCTCTGTGGTTATCACTGGCACGTTAGAGGGAGTGAATATAGATTTTATCCTTTCCACCTCCCACCTTTTTTTTTTTTTTTGCTTTCTGGTCTATTTATCTCTTTCCGTCTCTTTTTCTCTCCTTTCCCCTCTCTCACCTTGTCCTTGCAATAATGACAGCAATTCATATTGAATTTCTCTATTTTCTGAAGGTGATGAGGATGGGGCATTGGAAGGCAGGATGCAAACAATTGTGAGGAGGCAGTTCACTAAGAACAAAAACCCACTGGGGAAAGTAGAGGTGGCGGTGGGGTCTACTGGAGCAAGTAGGAGAAGAGACATAAATAGCACAGAATAGGATGGACATATGTCTCGGGATTGATTGTAAAAGACAAGGTAGAAAGAGGAGACCATGGGATGAAAATAGAGAAATGGAGCATCCTTACTGGGAGGTGGAGAGAGGAGTTGAAGGAATGACGGGGTCAAGAAATCCCAAAGGAGACGGGGAATGAGAGAGCACATGGAAAAAAAAAAGTGGGATGAGCTCCACTGCACTGGGCTTCATGCCCCAGAGACCTGTGTGAGTGTGTGTTGTGCCTGTGCATCCTTATCCTACCAAGTGGATTTGCTCATACTCAATTTTTTAAAACATTTTACAGCATTTGACTAGTGCAATGAGTCTGGAAGAAACTTCTTTCCCTGAATCGGAATGACAAGGTGAAATGAATGAACACATTTTTCAATTGCAGCCAAGAAGACATACAAAACAAACCTGTAAAAATTTGAGGTACGAGTCCAGGGACAAAAACGCTGATTGACGACATGAAGATAAAACTGTCAGCAGAAAATAACACAGAAGTGGAAGGACAGGATCAAAACTGAGAATCAACCGGAAAGTAAAGAGAGAAAGCATCTAAATCTTCCACCTGCGCTATAACACACTTCACTCTCGGGCACATCAATAACTCACACGTGAGGAGAACATTTTCTCTCCGCTGTTCTTACAAGTTAGTTTTTGTCAAAAGCTTCACATGTGGTCAAACCAGGCACAAATCACTGCTCATGCACTCTGAATTTATGTCGTGAGTTCTCTGCTGGTGAAACTCCCCTGAGATGTTTTATTATTTATGGGTAATTTATGGCTATTAGTTATTAAACTTGCCGAGGGATGTGTCTTTTAGTTATCAGAAAGAAAACAATGTGGTTTCCTGCTGAAATTTATATCCATTGATTGTTTTTAAAATATTTTAAAACCCAAATAAGCTCTGATGCTGTTTTGCTGATTAATGGGCTGTTAAAATACTGGCTTGCCAGTGTTTGCCAGTATTATTAGTTAACCATTTTTCCAATGATTAGTATCTCTGAAAAACATATGTACATTGTGTAAAAAAACATATTGAAACGACAGTGAGTAATATGACAAACTACATATTTTTCTCGGTCACCACTTTTTCTTTTTTGAAAAAGCTTTAGCTGTAAGTTGAGTTTGCAAATAAAAATGTCTTCATTTCAGATTTTTTTTTTTTTGGATTAAACTGAATTTAATGAATCTTGTGTGTAAGTTCAATAAGAAGGATCTTTTTCCTCCCGTTTCATCTTTGTTCCCCTGGGTGAACATGTGCTTTTAGTGCTCTACCTTCTTC
Organism: Embiotoca jacksoni; assembly: GCF_022577435.1. Classification (NCBI taxonomy): domain Eukaryota; kingdom Metazoa; phylum Chordata; class Actinopteri; family Embiotocidae; genus Embiotoca; species Embiotoca jacksoni. The sequence goes on from NW_027185318.1 coordinate 6,830,928, forward strand.
GTCACCCTCGTTTTCCCAAATGAAATCACTGATTCATAATCTTTAAGTCACCACTTGCTCAATAACCTTTTTATCCATGTTCTATGAGTCAAACGGTTGTTATTTCTTCCTGTTAAAAGGACGTTTTTCCTTCCTGCTGTCCCTCCTGGGAATTGTTGGATTGTTATGTTCCTGTCCTAAGTGCTCTGGGATGTCTTAGGCTGTGATTTGGTGCTACATAAATCATTTAAAATCTGCATACTCTGCTGCACCACATCCAGCGTCTAGCCTGCAGGGGGGGAGGGTCCTGTCCTATCCCCTCCATCCATTTGGGACATCGCTCTATGAAGTAACCTCTCATCGAGAACTTACACTCAAACGGTCATCTCTTCAGTAAATTGTTATTCACTCCTAATGATGTCTCATTATTGCAATTGCAGTGAAAGGTTACCTAGCTCCAGTGCTGGCTCAGAGCTGAATGAACAGGACTGATGATGTAGATGTTGGTACTCAGCTGTGCCTTGGTAAAACTTGTTAGTGGGTAATTAGGTCAGCTTGCTACATCAAACAGCACAAACGCTCTCGTGGCCCTACAGTCCTCCGCATGAAGCTTGATTAAGGTAACAGCCTTGAAAGCAGGAGCATCTGAGAGTTACACACGATGAGGGTGGAAACTAATCAAAAGCTGTGTGGTGTGAGGTGAAGAGCTCTGTCACATACGATGCAGGTTTGAATTCACTGATTTCAAACTCAAGATGTCAAACTAGAGCAAAACACTGAGCGCTAGCCGGCTTTACTCAGGTTAAATATTAAAACATAAATAAAGCTGCTCACATATTCTCCTATGGGTTGTGTTTGCATGGGTAATTCTTACTGCAAATGTCTCCTAAGTGAGCTGAAACAATACATTTAGGCAATAAGTGCTAAGAGATGTTATGTGGAAATGGGGGGGGGGAAGCAGCCAAAGATTGAACAAGAGAGAGGCAGGGCACAGAAGAGGAAAGATGGATGATTGCCATTGATAGCAGCTGGTCTTTCCCAGGGGGCTGCACAACTACTGTGACAACTTCACACACAAACACACATCGACCACCAGACTTCAAACTGAACCGTTTCTCCCTTTTGGTTTTCTTTCTACCAGCTGCCTTAAATGGGAGGAATTCTTTCTTTAAAATGAGTTCCTCGTTCTATGTCCTCTTTCTTAAGGCACTTAAGGTGAGATGACCCAGCCCATAGCCAGGACACAAATACTATTTTAATGCAGGCCATAGCTCAAGTCAAGCTGTCTTGATGAGACTCATAACTACCGTAGGAATTTGCGGTCGCTCAACTTTGTACTCATGGCTGCATGCTCACCTCCATTCACCCTCTCTCCTTCAGAGTGAGCCAATATACTGACTTTCACTAAGCGCTTTAGGAAAATTAATTTATGGCACAGAACTGTGACATCCTAAAGTCCCCTTTTAGCAATTACAGTGTGTGGTCAACTTGGTTGTCTCGACAGAGGCATAACTTAAACGCCCTTAATTCTTTCAGAACAGTGCATTCACTGGAACGTTCACAACAGAGCAGACATACTGTCAGCAAGGCTGGATTAAGACCTCCAGGGGCCCATGTGTGTTTAAGTCAAAGGGACACTCACTCTTTCAAAACAAAAGTGCTGACTCCCACAATAAGCACACGTCATTTCAATTTAGAGTGAGCAGTATGTGAAGCGTGGTCGTCCCAAAACATCACTGGACATTCATCATACACCTATGAAAATGAAAATTAATATTAAGCAACTCCAGGTAAAAACACAACCCAAAATCTACAGCAACGACACAGTAACCCGGTTTGAGCCTTATTAGGCTCCCCGGCAGCTGGGATTTGGGAAAGTCCAACTTCACAAACAGGCAACATGGCCGCCCCAAGAAAATCTGCTTTTTTGTATAGTCGGAGCACAGAAAAGGGACAAACAACCTCATCATCACCCATGAAACCAACACCGGGAGGAAACGGAGCTCAGGAGGGCAATATTATTTGTATACTGCATTTACATAAAATGATGTAATGCCTCACCTTATTTTCAAAGCAAGTACATTCCTTCCTTTCACCACAAACACCGCCATGTCAAGTGATGTCAAACCTACTTCTCAGAGCTCTCAAAAAAAACTCTCCCGCTGTCCCAGTAGGACATTCCCAGTTCAACAGGCAATCAGTTGTACTCCCCTATTCGGAGGTTGGAACTGCCCCAAACAGTTGCAAAACAGCAGTTAATGCAGCAAAGATGTAGTGAATTCCCAGCACAGCTCTACCCAGCTTCAACCTGCAGAGAACCCCACAGAATAATTAATAAACTCAACACCTGTGTGAGAGTGCAGGGTCTCTTAAAAAAAATCTTAGGTTTGATAGCATTTATTTTGTACCTTATTCTTCCTGCACATTCACTTAGCCAGCTGAAATGCTAGTCTTCTGCTCGGCACCAAAGGACACCCTGTTGTTAGATCCAGGCTTGGCTGTCAGTTGAAGAAAATAGGACTAAACTTACCATAAAATGCTGTCAAATTATCTCCAGACTTCTTTTGGACTTATATGGTCAAAATCCACAAACAGATCCAATTTGAGTACGAGTTGTTCAGGTCTGCAATATATTACAGTCTGGTGCCTCTTACACATAATATGACATGAGTATTTACCTTGCAGATGCAATGAGCAAATACAGGTCACCCTTACCTTCAGGCAGCACCATGACAACGACTGCGATAATGAATTATGGCCTATCATCATCATCATCACCACCATCATCATGGGAGTCAGTATTACAGCTGATGTTTGTAACGATGGTAAACGTGAAGTGCATATGTCCTTCTACCATCATTGTCCCAACATGCACCGTCATCTCTCTCTCTCCTCTTTTTCATTTTGTTTGCAGAATTACAGATGAGTGGCTTTTGCCCTGTTTGTTCTGTAGAGTGGCAGGAGTGAGGAGTGCTGTCCGCGGACTTTGTGAGTTTGTGGTAATTAAAGCTGGATAGAGCCCTATCAAGTAAAGCTGCTTATGTTTAATACAGTCAGCCATGCAGACACGGGCCGGCGGCGCACGGCCCGGCGCGGCACGGCACGGCAGGGGGACAGCACGGCACACAGCCTTCACGCATAATCCCACCCAATGCATCAGCATGAGAGAGGGATGGGAGAGAGGGGAGGGTGGTTGTTACTCTTGGGTATTCAGCAAAGTTAAAGAGCATTTTATTGTGCGAGTGTGTGCGAGTGTGTGCGAGTGTGTGCGTGTGTGTGCGTGTGTGCGTGTGTGTGTGCAGATCTGTGGTGTGTGTGTGACAGAGAGAGAGAGAGAGAGAGGGAGGCCAGTTGAGAGGGGATGGACTGAGTTGCAGAGTGAGAGGGATTTAGTTTATAGCAGATAGACTTCACTGACTAACTCCATTGTGCAGCTGCTCCGTGGTGTGTGGATCAGAGACAGGGAGAGAGTGTCCTCTCCGCTTAAATCTGTTGGCATGTCCAACCAGGCATTCACTCACTCGGTCTCAGCATCACACGGCTGCGCAGCAGAAGCAGAAAGTAACTAAGTACAAGCACTTAAGTACAATTATGAGGCGTTCGTACTTTAAATATTTCCATTTTATGGTACTTTACAACTCAACTTCACTGCATTTTGAAGGGAAATATCTTTCTTTCGACTCCATTTATCTGACAGCTTCAGTTACTTTTAAGATGAATATTTGACACAGTGAATGAATAAACAGGCTTTTAAATACAACACATCAATTTTGTTAAAGATTAAACCAGTGGTCTCCAACCTGTTCAGCTTCTGAAATCGTTAAAAAAAAAAGAGGCAGTGAACAGTCAGGGTCAAATTTCAGGAGTTGTTAAAAGCTCCACCAAACACAGATTTTTCCCTCTTAAACTTCTCAGAGTTTTATTTCTACAAAAATTATCACCAAAATTCAAAGATTAGAGAAACAGTCCAAAAATGTCAAACAGATTTGTGGATCGCAACTTCATTTTTTTATTCTTTTCTCTGACGACCCCTCAGATTAATCTACTGACCCTGAATAGAAAACTGGATATAAAGTAGTTCAAACTGAATGCTACTTACACTGATGCTTTAGTATTAATAATCTCATGATGTCATATGCAAAAGTCCATAACAAGGACTTTTACTTTAATACCTTACCTACATTTTGCTCCCGATACGGAATATTTTTACGTCACTCCATTGGTACTTTTACTTAAGTAAAGGATCTGATTACTTCTTCCACCACTGCTGTGCAGTAACATAATACTTCTAAACCTTCAAACAAAACAAAACAGACAGACCTGCACAGCTGCACTTGACGTTTTTCAGTGAAATGCATGCAATCAATCAAATGGTTTGGTATTTTAGGAGTTAATCACAATGTCCAGCAGTGACCATTGTTGCAAGTCACCCCTACTCTCTTAATATCTTCTCCTTTTTTCCAATGTCACTATAACAAAGGTAAAAAAATACTGAAAGTATTTTTTTTTACAACTAATGGGGGATCATCATTGGTAGGTTAGTTCAACTTTGTTTATTTGGGAAATGTAATTGAGATCAAGATCTCTTCTGAAAGAGAGTTCTCAAAAATATTAAAAGCGGTAAGTAGAACATCAGGGGATTGATCCTCCTCCCCAGTTCAGAAATGATATGAGGGACTTTTAAAACTGTTCTAGGGGTTCTAGTTGGTTCACTTTGACCTTGACACTCCAGAGCCTGTGTTTGGTTGCTACTGTAGAAACACAATGAAAACAATGCTTCTTAGTTTCTCAGTGATTATACACAAATTATTTTTGCACACTATTTTGCCACAATGTCCCCCTGAATCCTACACACTGAACCTTTAAATATCTCTGCAGTCTGACTCCCAAGCCCTTAAAAAAAAAAAGGGTGTGTTTAAATTTCCCAGGTGGCCGGGACTCGGTGCAGGAACATTAATCAACAGGTGAGGAGCTCAACACCTGACCCATGCTGTGGCAGCAAGTAATTACAGCCTAACCAAAATGAACACTGATTAAGACATTGTTTGGGCCTCAGTGTTGCGGAGTTCGAAAATACTCCGTTATAAATTGCACACTATTACCTGCAAGACCCCTGCTGGGGTCCAAAACAGACCTGCAGCATGGATAAAGATGTGGAACATGTTTTAGATTAACAATTGGCTACTAATAATTGAATTCTTCGGCTGCTCCCCCGTTTTGGTTGCCGTAATTGTACATGGCCGAGCTTTTACTGCTACTCAGCGTGCATTTACATAACTGATTTCTGAGAAGTGGTGAGGGAGTTGTCCGGCTCATATTCCTAAATGAGAGGCGTACAGTGCTGTAATTTCACAGCTGTAATGTGGCATCAAATTAGCCTTTCAGATCAATGCCTAATCTAACCTCGGCCGAGAAAAAGATCTGAGCGATCCAGTCTACAAGAAGGTTGGCAAATCCCCCAGCATCCTCGGTGGTGGTGCCGTGACGACACTTTAATAAGCTCTAAGCTCCTCGTCTGATTTAAGACAACCTGAAATATAACACTAATTCCCTTGATGAAAGGAATGTTATTTCTAAAAATGTGACACACGTAACACAAGCTGAGGCAAGAGCAGGAGAGAAGAGGATCGTGTGGGGGATGAAGATGAGGATTTGCTTTCTGTCTAATGCACATATTTGCTGAAGTGGCTTCAACCAGTGTCTTTTGCGCTGACCTCCTCTCACTCTTCAAAAAAAAAAAAAAAAAAAAAAAGGTTTCAGTGTGATATTCCTTCCCACTTTCTCTCAAGATGTTTGATCTCTGAGCTCAAAAGAGGGTATTAGACTTCACAAAGGCGAGCCGTTGATACCCCAGGGATCAATACACCCTGGCTGGTCAATTCATTAGAGCCGTACAGTGATTAATTAAGTTGTCCTAACCATCGGAAGCTGGGAACGACAGAGGACGTTAAAAGGGGGCGAGAAGAAAGGGAAGAAAAAAAAAACGACTTGGCTCGACGCGGGCGGTGTGGAGTCCTGAAATGTGAAGCTCAGGCTGTGATGTGCGCTTTTGAGCTTTTCATCTGTTTTCACCCCTGTCTGCTCTGTCCTTGGAGCTGCGGCTGTTCATTAGAGGATGAGGAGGAGGCTGGATACCACAGTGTGAAATAGGGAGAGATGCTAATCCTGACAGGTTAGTCATTAAGAAGCCCTTAGAGAGGAGAAGAAGCCGAGCGGGGGGGCGGAGGGGGAGAGAGACGGAGCAGAGAGTATGAGAGAAGCCATCTTGTCTTGTTACGTCGTCAGACACAATGTGAAGCAGGGCGACCTTTGACCCCCTGCAGCCGGTTTTCTTCCCTTTCACTAATTGATTGTTTTCTTTCATGTTTGATCCACATTGTGCCGATTTCAAAGCAGAACTTTGAAATGTCACTGACTCTGTGTTAACCTTTGACTCGAAAGATATCAGCCAACAGTTTTCTGATGCTGTCATTACCCTTAACACCTTGACCATAACTGACCATATGGACAGAAAAGCATGCACACAGAGCTGAGGAACAGAGGTTACCCATTCATGTCATCATTTGTTTGTATGTGTGCGTCTACATCTATCAGGGTGCTTTCACACATAACCCGTTGCCCTTTTAGTAGTTATTTTGGTCAAAAAGCGATCATTTGAACTGGTGCTATGGACTCTGAGAGAGTATATCTAAGCAATTAAGCATGAATACAGATACCTAATTACTAATAAATCTATCTGCTGATAATGAAATGATATGACGGCAATCTTCTGATCTATATCAGCAAAGTATAACCGTTATTCACGAAGGATCCTGCACTAGGGCTTGGACAATATGCCCCCAGTATCATGATATTTGGATACCAATTCAATATGTATCACTATTTTTAAATATGATTGGCAATTCTACAAGTAGTGTGATTCAATATTATGATTTAATACATTCTGACCCTGGGGTCTGGTGTTGAAAAAAGGAAACAATCTTCTTGAGACTATGTATATGATGAGTCATATTTAAAAAAAAACAATGCACATCGCATGCAAGTCAGTTACACTGAGTTTTACTTCAGCAGCAGCAGCAGCTATAAGCCCCTTGGCTCGGTCTTAAAGCAAACAAAAAAAAAAATCTGTCATTAGGAGTACCACTTAAAGAGGTCAGTTGGCCACAGATCAATGCAGATGTCTTCTACCTATTAGCTAAATAAAGTAATGTTATAATGAAGTTAAATAAAGTACTGTTGTAATGAAATGAATCAAAGCAGAATTCACACAGAGACATGAAGCGCTGCATGTCTTTTTGTCAGTCACAAGTAAAAAGCCGCAACAACTGACCAGAAATAAAATGGCAACGGAACAGATGACTTTCCTTTTTTTTCTTTTCTTTTTTTTTTTTGTATTGATCCGGACAAAATGAAGTGAACTTCAGGTGCTAAAAAACACCCTCAATCTCTCTGCCACTGCAGCTACTTCCCTCAAGTCAGCATGACTGCCTCCTCAAAAGATTCCCTATGGCACATCTATCAACACATGCTCATTTTATGTGAGCACAAAGGTGCAACAGTCAATGCTAACACATTACCATAAAGCTGAAGGGATTCAAATTATAGACCCTTTGAAGCCGTCTAACATAAATTGGGCGAAATTACAACCCAGCGCGGGTGGCTGTCGCAGGGGCTGATGTCTACATAATTACAGTGTGCTGCCTTCCTTGGCAAGAAAAGAAGCCTGTGATGAATCTGTCTTGATTGCCAGTATTTAGCACCCTCGTCCTGATTGCACACATACATGTGATAGTTCAGGTCTTCCTCTTATGCCGTATAGCCGTCTTTGTTCCTCTCTGAGCCTGACCCTTATGTTCATTGCTCTTTTTTACAGGGACCTCCTGTCTGTCTGTTTGTCTCTGAATTTGTCTCATCCAATGCGCCCACTCCACTCCCGTGTGACGAGCAAGCCGTCAGCTCCAGGGGGGGGGGGGGACTAAAGCGGAGAGTCAAACCACCGCATTTCCATCGATAATGGTTCAATTAGTCCGGCTTTCATGTGATTTGATTGTGGCACGTATAGGCCTGGGTGTCAGGGTACACGGGATGATGGGACCAGTGGACATACAAACAATAGCAGCAGGTAAAACAATACTCTGTAATCCAAACACCCACAAAGAACTTGCACACACACACACACACACACACACACACACACACACACACACACACACACACACACACACACACACACACACACACACACACACACACACACACACACACACACAGAGTCGTGCGCATCGTCTACACCAGTCCACCCACACAAAGCTAATTACTGGCATCCTTTTCTACTTTTTTTTTTTTTTTTTTTTACCTCAGCTGTCAACACAGCACATTTCCTGCAAGGTGACGAATAAGCAAATGTAGCAAAAAAAATGTTTTTTCAATTATACTGATGCATTGCAAGATTATTGTTTCACACAAGAGATATTACCTCCATTTGGCCTTGAAAACTTGTTAGATGAGTATAATTATATATTTTCATGCAGACAAGTGATGCATTACAGTCTGCATTCTCTGACAGTTGGTATCCAAGGCTTGTGTAATAATATCATGGGGAGTTAGGATGGGAAGAAGAAGAGCTAAAAAGGAAAAAAGAAGCATAATCCACCAGTGCGATGCGGAAGCCTGTGGAATCCGGTATTCCCTTCCATCGAGGCCCTGGGGTCCCATTTTAGATAATCAGTATTTCACAAATAGGACTATTTTTTGCTTCTGTGGAAATAGCTCCTCAGATGATGGCTTCACAATGAGACAGGATGGAGCTCTCTGTGCTGGGAGAATACTTTAAATAATAAAAGCACATGGGGTTTCATGAATAGAGTATTATGGGGATGTGAATGGAAGCCCCCCTCTTCTCCCTCCCCCGCCCCCCGCCCCCTCCTCGCTCTTTCTTTTCCCTTTGCTTCCCATGCTGGCTCCAAAAACCACTCTGCCCACTGTCCAGCTTTCCCCTCAGGAAATGCAAAGAGACAGACAGAGAGACAGAAAGAGAAAGAAAGAGATACTGTTGGGCCACCGGCACATAACCCCATTAAAGCTAATATTCAGAAGTTGAAGGCTATTACATGATGTGGAATAAATATTGACTTATAGTTTAAAAATCAAAAAGCAGGGCACACCTTTTTAAACTGCATTACAGAGCGGGTGTACTAGTCTAGCTGGGGCCATGTAAAGAGTTTATTTTCATTTCAGGAGTTAGATTTATAATTTAAAATACTATTTTGATCTTAATATTGCTATTACGAACTCGGTCTCCCATATTTAGACATATCTCAGGACGTAGTGCCCTTCCAAAATAGTGTCAGGCAGAACTTGCTTTAGATGAACATTTGTATGTGGGCAAAAAGACTGATGAAAGACCAGCTCTGGCTGATGGTCAGAATGTTTAACCTTTCAAGCCTCGTCACCAGTGGAATATAGTCGGAATCATTTTCAGACAGCATCGCCAAACAAGAACACTGATATTGTAAAATTCTCCAAAACCACAAATTACTTTCAGTTCAGTTCTAAAATACAGAATAAAGTGCATGCAGCAACGATAGTATGGTTAGGGTTATACAAAGATTGGGATTTATAGCATGGACTATGGTTAACGCATGACAGGCAACTAAAACATTTTCATTTACGGTTACAGAAAAACATGGTAGTTAAAAAAAAAAAGCAAGTTTCAGGTTTATAATGGGACACAAACTCTGACCTCTTACATGAAAATCCAACAAGCAGCACGCCCATCCACCAGCCGCACCCAGAATTAGGGCACACCTATTGGCACCGGACATGAGCACTGTCTTATCATTGGGCTGCAGAATGGCCCAATATGGACCTAATTCCTCGGGATCCGGGCTGGGTTTTCCCAAAGCTCTGCAACCACAGCCTATCAAATGACTTTGGATGTTTTTGCGTCCACACAAAGGAGCCCTTGCATGTCTGCTATCATGCATGCGAGTGTGTGTGAAGCTGGCCAGAGCTCTGACAGGTGGACGTGTGTTAAAAGCACGTCCCAGAGCCTGTGGTCCTCTCCAGCGACCGGCAGAGGAGTCCGCGGCCCCGCGTCTCCTTCCCCCAGTTCACGCATCACCACCTGGCGCTCTGACAGCGGCTGCTGCCAGTCGTGGCCCCCTTGTCAAACCCTGTTGCCATACCCCTTGACACCTTCCCCCATATCTCCGCTCAAAATGCCAAAACCTCAGCCGGTGAATGTTTGATTTCTATTTATTCATGTGGCGTTCCTGCTCCCCAACCCCCCTCGCTCTTGAGTAACTTTCAAAATATACTGTATATCTAAAACACAGAGCGGGCTGCCTGTGTACGGGAGCTGTCAGGAGGCTGTCATGTTAGTCTGCTCTGCCTGGCAAACACACTGTCTTATGAATTCATGAGCTTGAAGTAGAAAAATCTCTGCAAAAGTGTGTGTGCGTGTAGCTGTCTGTGTGTACATATGTTTACTTTTGATTAGACATTTCCATGTAGGTGGCACTGCTTTGACGACAGGCAGCACTAATATAAAACTTAAAATAAAAAGTTTTTACAAGTTTTAGTAAAAGGTCCTCTTCTGTCGTTAAAAGAAAATCCCTAAAAACTCATGGCTGGCAATCAAAATTACAGATTTAGTCGATTTGTCATGTCTTTTTAATGCCTTAAAGTGACTTGGATGTAACTCCACACCTTTGCCTTCATTCAGTATGCACACATCTATAAATATCCAAATAGACTACGCCTCTGTCTCCACCCACCCTCCACTGCTTGCCTGCAGCCCAATGATATAGAAAGCCCCGCCCCCAAATTGAGGAGATTGTTCCCTCGGGTGTGGGATGTATGAAACCCTGGCTGTCTGAATCTGTGGTTTGTAGACTTTCAGACTCTCACTGCAAAGTGGAAATGCTCAGCCATGGTGTTGCCTGTTTATATCATACTAACAACACCTCTTGGACTTGACAATAGGATTACAAATTTGGAGGAGGCCTGCACGATTTGACCGTAAGCATTTATAAAGTTGCCACATATTTTGAGCAGTCAGATTCCCCGACCTGTCTGACAGAAGATTTTTCAGCTCCTCTAGTTTTCCATGTAAAAGTTCTCATCTAATCAGCCCTCAGTCTGGACTGATTTAACATCTGAGCCCATCTCTGCCTGTCCTTAATCAAGCCCTCATCATGTTTCCTGCGCTCCATGAATGATTCACTGTCAGGCAGAAGCGAGCACGTGGACAGCCTCCAAAGGACTTGTTTTCTGTCTAGAAGTTCTGTTACATCTTTCAGCCTTTTAAGATGAAACTAAATTATTCTGGGGGCTTGAAGGATGAAGGGGAAGATTCTCATAATATCACAGAGGACTTCTCTCTGACAAACCTTTGCCACAGCGGTGCTCTGCAGGTCAACGACACTTCAATGTGAGACCAGAGTTCTGCTGTTATAAAATCCTTTATAAGTTCAAGTAGGTTTTGTGGACAACAACCTCTAAAGACACAAACTGTGTTCGAGACGTGCGTCCCTACACACACAACTGCACAGCATTAACATGGAACATTTCATTTTCTTTTTAAGAATAATGAATTCGTTGTAAGTAGGTATCACCTCTTATTTGTGTCACGACTCACCACCCACTAAATTCTTACATTTTTTTCGACACAAAATAGGCCTACTGCTGCAGCTCCCATTAATGCGGAGGAATCCCTCATCTTAATTTGAATCTGTTTCATCCCTAAAGTCCTTTTTCAACATTTGTCATCACATGCATGAATGTAGTGACATATGCAAAGACATTTGAAATATAGCTTCTTGGCAAACACATCATCAACATGGATGAGATGTCCTTCTGGACATAAAATGGAAATTTGTCCTGCTGATGAATATCATGTGATATAAGTAAAAGGTAAAAAAAAAAAACAATTGTTTTATGAATGTTTGCTTTCGTTTTATCATAAGTTTAGACATTACTATCTCTAAACAAATACATTTAAAGAGCAAATAGCTTTAATTGATATTTTATTTGAAGTCAGTGATCATATTTAAATCCCTATATGAGAAACAGTATGTCCTTCTGTTTTTCCTCGCACTTGCTCCCTGCCTCTTCTTCCCGCATTAATCCTTTGTCCTTCCTCTCACCTCCATCCCTGACCCCCCAGTTCAACATTTGCTCAGCTAATAAGCATAGCATTTCAGCTGAAAGCATTTCTTTTTTTCTCGTGATTTACCGCGCACCACGGCAGCTCTCCAAATTAGAATGTTTATTTATGGCCATCAATATTTAATTGCGTTTACTCTAATCTTGCGTTAGCGGGTTCAGAAGTCTCTGCATGGCTGTTTAAATATTAAAATTAATTGGAGCGGAGATACTGTAAAGAGGCTTGACTTAATTGTTCTGGGAGAACAGGTAGCTTCAGAGGCCTTGGCATGCAGAAGGCACCACAGGCACACAAACACATACACGCGCACGCGCACACACACACACACACACACACACACACACACACACAGTGCTCTCACCAGATGAGTTCTTTGAGATTTACTATTAAACGCACAAAACAGGACTCTTGGTCCACAGCTGAGTTGTTGTGCAAAGTGTTTATCAAGTTTGTTCAGTCATCTGTAGCCCAAGTTAACATGGTTAGCACCAACAGAGCAGATATTTTAAGTCCATTCTAGTTTTTACCTCCCACGTGATACAGCATGGGGACACGTCATGCATGCAGTGACTTTAATTAAATATACGATGCATTTTAAATTACATTTTACTTGGTGGATTTTAGATCATATATAACGAGATGACCATTATCTCATGTCCATCACAAATAAACATTATTGGGAGCAGCAACAGCACAGGAAGCGAGCAGAGAAAGCCAAAAATATGACAGAAATGAAAGGTGACGCCTTCGGTACATACAGTGAACTCATGTTTCTTCAACAGTCATCCGAGAAAAACAAATGCCATATTACTTTAGTGCAAAACAACCACAACGACACCTGATCTGACTGTCATCAGACTATTGAATAGACAGTTATCATCACACATCTGTCCTAAATGTATGGACAGTAGAGGCTTGTTAAACCCAATGGGCAAACTGCACCTACTGGTAGTTTGTGCCATTTAACGCACATAAATTAACTTATACAATGGTTTTAAATAACAAAACATCATTCCGAAACTTAACCGAGCGGTTTCGGTGCCTGAACCTAACCTAATTGTGTCACAACATGAACCATGTGCTTATTATTGTTACCATGACAGTGAATGCCCAGCACACCTTTCATTGAAGTTCCGGTACGAGTTCAAATTCAGTTAAGGGCACCCAATACTTTAGTTTAAGTTTACCTGTAATCCCAAGTGGAGCATCCAGTGTGTCCAAATCCATGGAGCGGCTCCTCCACTCTTCCACATGCAGCAGCAGTGGTGTTTGGCCTCCCACGAGCTGAAAATCCTCCGTCATTCTCTCTCATAAAATGACTCCGGGAAAAAAAACCACCCTGCATTTTGTACTGTGTGAATATTAATTAAACGTGCCGATAGTTGGCAGTTTTGTCGTGTTTTTGTGCAGTGCGTTAAAACTCTGACTAAACACCAAGTTAAACCATATAGCCAATAAAGATAGAGTTGTGAATAAAGTTCAGCATTTAGTGTCACTTTTATTTATTAACAAGCCAGCGGAAACTGTAAATATAAACAATACAGAAAAAGATTCAGTGTCCGTGTTCTTAACATTGCATTGTGCACAGTTGTGCAGAAATTGTTTCTACATAACTTATTGAACGTGACCAAGAAAATCTTTACAACTGTGATCTTTAACGTGTCAAATAGACAAACTTACAGCTTTGCCTCTGAATAGTTTTCAGTGAATGAAAATGGATTATATTCCAAGCATGCATACATGTCTGTCTCATCTTTTTCAAAAACAGGAAGAGCTAAACAGGAAGTGACTAAACAGCAAGTGACGAATCCAGAAGTGACTAAACAGGAAGTGATGAATCAGGAAGTGATTTTGTTGCATGACATAAACTGTTTTCACTCCAAATAGGTACCAACCACCATTACTTCGGAAAGTTAAACACATGCCTTAAAGGCACACAGTTTTCTCATAGTATTTTATCATTCTTATTGTTTCTTTAAATGCTCATAAAACCATAACTCAAAATGTTGTAGGTGACTAGTAAAATTGCTAGAAAACCAATGTTGTTAAAGCAATGAAATTTCACATTTAAATATATTACACAATAATGTTTGCAATGCTGGGTTTCTATTACACACTGTGTTTATTTGATTTTTTTTTTTTCTGTTAATGTCACAAAAATAAACAAATGTTCAGTGTTGAGTTTGAGTGAGCAGAGAAAAAGTATATACACTCACCAGAGAATAACCATGAAAACAGGCTGTAATGAAAACTGCAATATTAACCCTACAATTAAATTGAAGTGTGGTCTGTTACATCAGAACATTATTCTATTCTTCTTCTTGCTATTTTGAAGCCAGAAGTGACCACATTTGGACGAGCTGGGAAGCAGCCAGCAGTGACTCTGACTGGATCTGATTGGGAAAAAATGACTGCACTATCGGCCTGTCAATCAAACAGACACCCTCCCCCCCCAAATATACGACTTCAAAGGCATACATTTGAATTAATCATGGGATTATTTTCAGAAAACTAATAAAAGGAAGTGGCTTTACTGATTGACACTATTATTAAGAATTATTGACTCTGCATTTCATGTCAGAAATTGAATGAGGGTGTATGAAGCCAGAGTGTTTTTGGAGCCAGCCCCTAGTGGCCCTCGATGGTATTGCACTTCCGCATTGGCCTCACTTTTCCAACCCACAAGCTACGCCCTTATATACAGTCTATGGATTCAATAACCAGATTTGTTTCAGTGTGGCAAAGTTTGCCAACATCTTTTAGTTTGGTTGTCTTTGACATAGTGTACTTTGGGTATGATTAAGCGCAGCTTGGTTGGCTGAGGTATGAAAACAGGTCTGGAAAGCAGCAGAGAGCCTGTGTTAGACCTCAGGTTATGCTGTTGAGGTGATTTAAATAACACTGTCTGTCTCTCATTTCATTAATACACTTTCCCTCTCTCACAGAGCCTCGGGGCATACAGCTACAGCCGCGACAGAATGAAATTCTGTTTTTCAAAATGAGCAGCATACTCGAAAGCGATGGTAATCTCAGATGTAGAAATTGGAAAAGTCAGCACAGCAAATGCATCAGCAGCTTTCCTCCAGACAAACATGCAATATTGATTCTCTTTTCTGAACAGGTCATATTTTATGTATTTGTTTTAAAGATTTTGATATTGTGCTCCAGCACTCTTCAGGTTTCGGGAGGACTTTTGCCTGTAAATGGACATTAATGATGACTGAAGCAGACATACACTCACTGCCTGTTCACCTCAGAAACCTGGTCACCTAATAAATCTTAATTGGGTATGTTTGTGTGTGAGTGTGCCGCGTGCGAAGGGCTATGTGATGTGTCCCAGTTGGGTCTGCAATCATAACGTTTATTTATTCACATCTGCATCGTTCAAATTTAAATACGTCGAAATCCAAACAGATAAATTAACTTCATCGCTCTCAGACACTATGAAGGAGTTTATTTATAATGATGTACAAGTAAATAACAAAATAAACAAATGCAAGGAGAGAGCGAGGCAGGGAGAAAAAAAAAATTAACATCCTCAGATAATATTTCTGTGAAGCACCATAGCTAACAGTCACTCTTCCAGCCAATTCAGCTGACAGTGAATTGTCAAATGTGAGGACATCAAGAAGACAGATTCCTTCATAAAAACTGTCTTCAGTGCCACATCAACAGCAGCAGGAAATTAACTGGGGTTTGAATTGCAAAGGACTGCGATGCGATGAGGTCTATGATCATTACCCGAGGAGGAGGAGGAGGAGGAGGGCGATGGATGGGTGGATGAATGAATAGATGCAGTACGTCTGAGTCCCCCGTCACCTCCACATCCATTCTGAACTGTCCTCGTGCCTCATGCAAGTACTTTGCATCTCTCCTGATTCATTTCTGCATGTATATTACATGACTGTGAAAACATTTGCAGGGCTGCCAGTCTGGCGCCTCTTTGCGCAGCTCTGTGGGTTAATCCACACTGACTCTCATGACTTAATCTGCTACCTCTAAATGCAACACAGTTATCCTCCCGGGCTCTGCTTCCAACAAGTTCAATATCATACAAATCGCACCGTTTTGTTCTATACGTGCTTCTGAATAATAGTGACAGCTGACCTCAAAAACAGACTGATTACGTGACATAAAATTATGGCACTATTCAAGGTAAAGTTCCCTAATGGCAGAGTGAAAAGGGTTTTCATAAACCGAATGCTCTGCATTTTCAACAGCTGAATGCTTAAATGCTGAGTGATGAATTTCAGGTGCTAAATAGAATGCTTTTAGAAATGAACTCTTCATTTGAATTCCACACCTCCTAAACTCTGGCGCCTCGGTGAAAAGAAACCAATACAAAAGTAGAAAGGACTTCACCTGCTTCTAAACTACTAGGAACAAAATGTATATCGCGTTAGTCTGATATTTTACTTCGCTTGCTTTTCAGCATCCAACATCGTCTCTGTATTGAATACTGAATCTGAATGTTACATGCAAAATAAAATGCTCATTTTTATCTCACATTTTATTTTGGTGTAGTTGTGAAGCCTCTAAATCTGTTTAGAAGATTTGAGGAAATGTGAAGCGGTCGTTCCCGTTGGCCTTTGCACTAGTTTTAGAGGCAAAAAGAAGGAAGTCCCAGTTTTCTCGAAGCAGGTAATCTCATGTCGAAAGCTGATAATAAATCTGCCCCTGACTACCATTTCAATGCAGGTTTTAGCGACAAATGACAAGGAAAGAGGGATGATCTGAGAGGGAATCCAAATGGAGATGAGAAGAATGCGTTGAGATTTAGGAAAGAAGGGGAAGGTGATGGGACGTGTGCGTGTGATTGTGTGTGTGTGTGTGTGTGTGTGTGTGTGTGTGTGTGTGTGTGTGTGTGTGTGTGTGTGTGTGTGTGTGTTAAAGGGTCTGACTGCTTTAAATTAGATGGCACATTGCTGCAACGGCTGAAGAATTTTATTAAGAGTCTTTATATCTTCTGCCTTAAGCCGCCCCGATCAGCATAATCCCTGTCCAAACAAGAGATAATGAATCTTCTCTTTTAGTATTGGGTTAGATAGAGGAAAACATGATGCCAGTGAAGGGAGGGAGAAGGGCACAAATTATTGGATTTAGATTAGGAGAGGCCTATTTTAATGGGTTTGAAGTAATACCACAATGTTAATGAAAAGTTGCCCCAGGCCTGCATGATTGGGAGTGGAGGTATGTGTGTGTGTGTGTGTGTGTGTGTGTGTGTGTGTGTGTGTGTGTGTGTGTGTGTGTGTGTGTGTGTGTGTGTGTGTGTGTGTGTGTGTGCGTTGTGTGTGTGTGAGAGAGAGAGACAGAGAGAGAAAGAGAGAGAAAGAGAGAGAGAAAGCAGATTGGCCAATAAACTGTGCTTAACATGGCTCATGGAAAACGGCCAGCTCTGTGGGTCCGGATGTTTTGTTTTGTTTTTTGGACTCTTTGTCACGCTGTCCAATCGTGTTTCTTATGTTCTGATTTAGTTACTAGCATTTATTCACGATGACTTGTGTGGCTGCGTATGTGCTTATGAGCTGCTCGTGTGTGGATGGACGTGGTTGGATCAGACAGGCGCACACGGCTGTTGAAGTTTGTTCATCTACGTATATGTGTTTGATTAACATTTTCTCCTCCGGTTTGTTCAAAGACAGTTAACGCAGCAGTACAGAATAACACATTTAATTAAACTCTTTTATGTTTGCTGGTTTATCTGCATGAGCACGGCTGTATTTCATCCAGTTTCGAAATGACCTTGGCAACACTTTTGATCTTGTTCTGCTTCTCCAAACTTGCTTCTTTTTTTTTCTTTTTTAAATGTGCATTGTTGAGGTACTTGCTTCTTTTGCTTCTCTCCACTCTGTAGGTGTTTTTTATTTTTTTTATTTCTATTATTATTATTATTAATAACAATAAAATACAGCCTTATTGAAAAGCTACAGTGGAAATTCCTGCAGGGTATAGGTAATGTATTCATCCAAATATAGGATGGAGTGGCGAACATCATGCAGAGCAACAAAAACACACCTTAGTCGGGTTCTATTTTTATGTATTTCTTTGCTAAACCAAAGGGACTGCACACAATATGAGCTTTATCAAAAGAATTTCTCTTACATTTTCAGGAGGTTGGTATAATGAGATGCTCTGTACCTGTTGTGAAGGTTTAAAAAAAAAAAAAAAATGTGAACATCCTTTCAATTTCTCAAGCTCGCCTTCGTGGCATATAATCAGCCAGCCTTTGGTCTCTAAAGCCCAGTTTACATTCACACGCACTCGTTGCCACTCTTTTAAGCAGAGCAGCGCAAATTGATCAAAGTTGAAATATCTCAATCTTGGCATTGAACTAAATAACCACAGATCGCAAATACACATTTAAAGGAATTCTGTCTGCCCGCCTTCGTCTCTCCATGAGACAAAGTGATGCAGTGTAGAGGTGGACGAGCTGAAAGAACAGAGACAGAGGGAGAGCGGCTGCACAGGCTGTACTCAGGCAGATATGAAAAAGAGCTGCACCGGCAGATACGAGCAAAATGCGAGACAGGCAGAGATGCAGACGGTGATAAGAGCAGACATGTACAAGCCTCTCTGTGGCCTCGGTCTCCCGGGTGAACACAGCCCAGACTTACCTCCGTACTGCGCGAGGAAGCAGGTGTAAATATCCTGCGTTGTTCAGCTGCGTTTTCTACCCTAAAGAAAGAACTGGAATGTGTTTGTTTTTACCGAAACACATTCAGAGAAAAAGGTGGCCATCCAGTGGTCATATTCTGATAATTGGAAGAAAAAAAGAAGAAAAAAAAACAGTGCATTTTTGGTTCCGGCTACTTAACTTACTGCTTTTCTCAGCAAATTTTTTGTTTTTTTTAACTTTGGACTGAAATCCAGCAATCTGAAGACATCATCCAGGACATCCGGGGAAATTGTGATGGGAATTTGCTGTTATCGTGGATGTTATTGTTATACTTGCAGCCTTACAAAGAAGCTTTCATCAAAAGCACACGACAGCCATGACATCTCTTTTTATAGCAGAAAAATAAATGAGCGCAAGAGGACAACTAAAACAAAAACAAATAAGCAGAAAAACAACAAGTAAAGGAGAAATATTACTAATTAATTATAAAAACAGGAAAAATACATTGAATTCATGGTTTAAATTGGCAAAAGTTCACAAACATTAAGTTGGAAACAAAAACATTATAAACATTATGGAACACGTCTGAAATCACTCAAATAGTGCAATATCTGTGTTTGAATGATGATTTATTGATAAATAAAACCCTGGTTTATGACATGATAAATATCATGTGTTTGCCTCTCAGATGTTGAAGATATGGAAATATACTTGTTAACATGGAGCCATTATTAGTTACTGAGGCATTGAAAGCGAATCACACAGTACCTTCTAATAACTTCACAGCAAGACGTATGAAGCGCCAAATTCCCTCATTTCACTAATTACCCCACAATTATTTGTCCCTCCTGTGCCAATTACAGCTGTATTGATGAAGACCCCAGAAGTGCCATCGTAATAATTAGCAGAGGGATATTACACGTTTCCATGTGCTCACTGGGAGGTGTCACCTGTTTGGAGCTGTGCGGCGTAGTGACAGCCCGGTGCTGCATTACACCAGACTATGAAATTGATGCGGCTGTCGGCTTCAATCGGAGACATAATGTCCTGGACGGGAGAATTGGGACTGGTCTGGAGAAGGGGCAAAGGATGAGGAGGAGGAAAAATCACACAACGACGACTCCCATTTTAGGTGAGAACAGCCATTAAAATAAAATGATGTATCAGATTGACTCGTGTTTGATTAATTATTAATATTGTCACATCCCCTCGAGTGTATCTGCACAAAGGTAGTTCATTATATTTTATCAGAAATCCATTTAAAAAGTTGCAAGATTTTAATTGAGTCATGACTACTGACACGTACACATAAAGTTGTGCAAACAAAATGGCAAATCTTTGTTTTATTGTGTGTGTGCGTGTTCGTGTGCGTGCGTGTGTGTGTGCGTGCGTGTGTGTGTGTGTGTGTGTGTGTATGCTGGTGGGAGTGCATTCATGAGTGCCTGCCAGGCCACAGTGTTGAGATTTAGTGCGGATGCAGATCTGACAAGGCAGATTAATCCGGGGGAAAAAAAAGAAAAAAAGAAAATCTGTCCTTTCTAATGTTTACACCCGCTGCGTGCCCATATTAATTACAGACACGCACACAGGAAGTACAAATCCGGGGACAATGTAGTCATTTGTCTCCCTCAACACACACACACACACACACACACACTCACACACACTCGCGCACACACACACTCAAGAAAAGATAGCACCGTGCCAATGTGACATCTCTTCGTGCCTCGGGGATGTGGATGAGATTATGCCCGCGCGTGTATGTGCGGAAATCGTATGGCAGGAAGTTCATTACCGCCTTACCGCTCAGTGTGAGGCCGCCCAGCACAGAGCGTCTCACCAGGACCTCAACGGCATGCTGGGAGCTCAGCCCGAGGGGAAACACGCCCTGTATGGAAGCACGCTCTTAACGGCGGACATGTATAACAAAGCATAAACATAAATCTGAAAACAAATAATCGCAGAATAACTTCATACATTATTAACGTTCAATACAAATCTGCTGTGTCTAGGTGTTTGGTTTAAATGACTTGAATTCAAACAACTTTTGGAAATAATTAACAAATCTATGAATCTGGCTTTAAAAACATTATTTCTCACTCAATCATAAATATGAAGAAGTAAAAGAAAATCCCCTCAGAGCTCTCTTCTCATGTTGAAGCTTTATTCTGATTTTCAAGCGAACTGGAAACCGCCCGGTGGTTTTAAGCCACTGCCAACCAGTCAAGTTGCAGGAAACATCCTCCTGTCCAGACTCATATATGACTCGAGCGGTTCAGAGCCAGAAGTGACCATATTTAGACGAGCTGGGGAGGAGAGAGCAGTGGATCCGACTCCACCTGATTGGAAACTCAACGACGCTATGTCCCGCCCACCAATTGCGGGAACTTGACTGAACCACAGACCTGTCAATCAAACAGACGAGACCCCGAAAGCGCAGCTTTTTTGAGGCCCGATATTGAATTACGACGGGATTGTTTTCATATGGACCGCGGGAAAACCAATAAGAACGAGTGACGTTAGCGAACGAAACCACAAGAACTGCTGGAAAAACTGTATTGGCGTTGTGGAATGGGAGTCTATTGAGCTGGAAGCTTTTCGGAGCCAACCCCTAGAGGCAGTCGGTGGTACTGCAATTTAAGGCACTTCCGCATCGGTCTCCTTTTTCAGACCCGGAAACTATGATCGCTTTAATGTACAGCCTAGGGTAAGTACGAACAAACAGGCAACCTGAAAGCAGAATGCCTCCAGGCCACAGCGGTCGCCGGCACAGAGGCATGAAGAAAACGAAAGAAAAAAAAAACGCCTCCTATATTTGAATTGGCTGAATTTATCTGTATAGCTGAGTCAGAGCTCCTGGATTATGTGGTGGTGGAGAGCTGTACTCCACTGGAGTTGGGTTTAGGGGTGTGTGCGTGTGCATGTGCGTGTGTGTGTGTGTGTGTGTGTGTGTGTGTGTGTGTGTGTGTGCGTGTGTGTGTGCGTGTGTGCGTGTGTGATTGAGTGCTGGGCCAGAGTGCAGCGAGACACAGGTGTATTAAATTGGGTCAGCGTTTTCATTTCCCAGGGTGAACACACACACACGCACACACACACACACACACACACACACATATATACATACATACATACACACACACACACACACACACACACACACACACACACACACACACACACACACACACACACACACACACACACACACAGAATTGTGCCGTTTCAAAGTGAACCCTTTTACACACACCTGCACATACTATGCATAAGAATAAACACACACACACACACACACACACACATACACACACATATAAACATACATACACACACACACACACACACACACACACACACACACACACACATTCATACAGTAATGCATGCAGACATTAACTCACACACTTCCCAGATAAGTAGGATTAGGAGTTATTTTTGCGCCGAGACAAAGACTGTGAGCCTGTGAATCAGACAGAAGAGGAAGGGAGGTTGTTCTGTTGGCTCCATTTGTGACCGTTTGTGTTTATGTACGAGTGCGTGCGGAAATAATGTTTACACGGCTGATATGTCCAGAGTTCAAACCACCGGCGAGCCGAGTCAGGGGGAGGTCAACGCCCTTCAAAAGAGGCTCGCGCTTCCGTGAAACGCGAGCAAAGTTTCAACCGTGTGTGCTTACGCGTCCGCCCTTTCACCGATGTTCACCTCCACACGACTGAACTCTATTTTAAAATCATTACAGCCATTCGGTAACAGTAAGAACAGCGGAAAGCAGTGAGAACGCAGCATGGTAAAGATTACCAAACAGCAAAGAAGACACTTTCCCGAAAGGAATCCTCAATCCTAAATCCTGGAGGAACTTACAGTAGTGCAGAACCGGTTCGTGTGCCGCCAAGACGGGCGTGACTCGGAGCCTTAATAATTTGAACGCAGGGCCTCAGATTCCACTGGAAACGGCTTTCGATAACATTTTAAATATGAGAAGCAGCAGAGAAAATGTGAACGGACAGCTAACATGCTGCTGCTGACACGCATACAATATGGGCCCAGGTTAGGCCATTAGAAACCTATGAACGTGGGCTAATTAGCTGAATTCATAATCTTCCCTGGGGGTTTTGCTCCGTGACTGCCGGTGTTGCAGTCAAGACCACCAAAGCCGAGGCCGAGTTGCGACCGAGTTAACAGAGTGTATCGGGGCCGAGCAAAGGGGATAATTTTAGAAAACCTGCTTGCTCGACATCAGCTAAAATCAATAATGGCTGATTTTTGAAGGCTTCATCAGCAGCCTCTGACTTTGAAAAAAAAAAAACCCACAAAAAAACCCCCAATCAAAACATGTCACTACTTTTGGATGCAGCGCCTCACACCTTCCTAGTTGTTTTTTTTAGCCAGCAAAAAACAAATCTAATGAAGTCCACGTCTCTTTCTCGCAACCGACAATTTGACACATCTGGGCAGGAGAAGCCGTGTTTCCGTCCTGCGGTTTCAGGGTCCCGAGTTATGCGGGTTCTGACTCGGCGGCGTGAGCACGGAGGTGCGGGCAGAAATCTGAGCACTCGGCGCTGGAAAACGTGCAATTTAGGACTTAAAAGGCAACTTAACCCGTTTTAAACGGTAGCAGCTGCTGCACGTGTCAGCACAATGTCAACGTGCGATCCACACAACGCTGACCTCGGCGCTGATTTCTGTCTTCACGGGCCGCGAACAGGGACACCGCAGTGTAATCGCGAAGCATGAAGTGCGCGTTAAATTTGCGCGTTTGGCCCGCGGGGCAACATCGCCGCGTTTTCTCTGGAAAAGGTCACAGTCACTGATGCTGCAACGAACCCACTCCGACCGGAACCGGAGACAGCTGACGGCATCGCAAAAGCGACTTTAAATACTTTGTCGTGGTCGTCCGGGCGTCGCGAGACAAAACGCCTGAGCTCAAAACCTTGAGGCCGTTCAGAGATAAGTTGGGTTTTGTTGCCTTTTCCACGCCCTGGAAACGCTCTTGAACGTGGATCCCAAAAAACGCGTTCGGCCGAGGTGATCGCCGCGAACCTCCGGACGGTTCCGCCTGGCAGAAGGCTTTTTTTTCTGAAAGCCGTTTCACCTGATGACACTTGAGTTGACTCCAGGTTTTTTTTTTTTTTTTTTTTTTTGTTTTAATTATCCCAGACCGTTGATGTCTGATGATTTACTCTAGTCGACAAGTTTCCCGTCAATAAAAAAAAAACCTTCGCACGCGTCGCGTTTACCACGATGCGGCTGACACGACCGCGATTTACATTAACGGTAAATTCAACTTGACATGAGTGCTGCATGCAGTACGTCACAGTTTGTTTAGTTATTAAACTGTAGTGAGGAGGGGTGGGGTGGGGGGGGACATGGAGTCAGCAGGGACAGGGACACAAACACACACACACACACTGTTAGACATTCTCTGTCAGCATTAGGTGACACAGCAAGCTTGCAGTATTCACACCTGTCTACATCACTCAACACCAAAGCGAGCGAAAGCAGCGGGACGGCCGGCCGGATTGGCGAGGAAGACGCGTCATTTTCTTCCGAGCTGGAGCGACGCGACAGATAAGGTTCGACTCTTGGATTTTTTTTTTTTTTTTTTTTTTTATCGGGACATTTGTGCGTCAGTGTGTGTGTGTGTGTGTGTGTGTGTGTGTGTGTGTGTGAGACTCACCAGGTGACCTGTCTGATTGGACGTGGCAACGGACCAATCACAGTAAAAAAAATAAAAAAAAAATAAGACATTTTTCTTGGAAAGACAGATACTCTTCAGAGGACGCACAGAGTCACACGTGCTTCACCACACCGGAGAGACGGGATTCCAGGAACAAGTCGGGACCGACTCGTCCTCTTCGCGGCTGTCTCTCGTCACAAAATAAATACAGGTGGAGCTCTTCCCCTTGCTGCCTGTCTTTCCGTCTCACTCGGTGCAGCCACCGAGACACAACATCCAACTGCTGAACAGTGTCACTCACAACACAGGTGCCCAAAGAACGACAGAGATCCATTCATCAATCTGAGCTTGAAACCTGCAACAACTGTTCCCTCTAAAAAAAAAAAACAACTCACCACACACACACACACACACGCACACACACACACACACACACACACACAGGCAGAGAGAGAGAGAGAGAGAGAGAAACAGCTGCACTCTGATGAATGCCCTATATTCATTCCAGAGGAAGCCGGTTCATCTGTCACTACTGATGCAACCCTTCCAATCCACCCATTCAAAACACACACACAACTAACTCCAGTTCTCTTTCTCTGATTATACTCCCAGCTGGTCTCTGCGACAAATGCTTCTTTGATGCGTCTTCCTGGGGGCCAGAACCACCATCAGCACCCTCCACTTCCTCCACCTCCTCCTCCTCCACCTCCTCCCTTCCACTTCTCCGCTCTTTCTCACTCCCCGCTTCCTGCATGACATTAAAGTCACATCCAGCAGCCCCCTCGCGAACCGTTACTCCCCACTGTCCTATTCAGCAGCAGCAGCAGCAGCTCTGTCCTCCAGCAAGAGGATGAGAGAAATGGAGGGGAAGATGTCCTCTCCCTCTCCGTTCGGGATTTATTTATTTATTTTTATTTTTTTTCCTGCAGAGTTTCCAAGTTTAAAATGAAACGAGACTTCCGCTTCACATTTCTTATATTACCGCATCAAATAAATAAAGGAGCGGGGATCTGATAAGTGAATCACTGTAAACCTCTCGCTTTGGCTCGTTTCACCCTCAAGAAGTCGTATGCCGGTTTGAACGGGACGTTTTAACAACGAAGGAAGTGATAATTACCCACCGAAGAGAACGTTCCCATTGCCCAGATGGCAGGTTTTTTTGTTTTTTTTTAATATTTCTGTGCTTTCCGCACGTACGTTTAGATGCACCGGGCCTCCGCGGGGCAACCCGAGTTGACATGATGTGTTTGATAATGAGGCTACACGCCTGGGGAGGATGTGCAGTAGCCTCCAGCGAACAACCTTTACTGGCGCCACAAAGAAAAGAAAAGAAAAATGGAGGGCCTCGCTGTAGTTTTCCACCCGTGCTCGGCGCCAGCCGCCTGCACACCGAAACGGGACCTCGCTCTCAGCTGGTGTCGGTGCGGAGCGAAAATGCAGACCGGATTAAAGTGCTCATACCTTTAGTCATTCTGCTGATGGGATTATGTTTCCGTTTTCAGCCTGGACCAAATATTTTTTATTTTAGTTGACACCAGCAATAGCGGAGATATTTATTTATTTTTCTAAATATTAAGACTCGCCGTCGTCTTCCGGTGATACCGTTTTAAGAGTGATAACCCACGACGTTATAAAATAAAGTGTTCTGTTCTCACATCCTGTTCCGTGGCCTCACTCGGCGTAGAAATATAAAAATGATGCTTTTGACCTCTTTATAAAGTCAAAAAAAAAAGTATTGAAGCGGTGTCGCTCATCTTTGCCACAAACTGACATTGCGCATCCGATCAAAACACAGAAATGACCTGAAAGCATTTCGATTGCACAGAATAAAATGTGTATTATTTGCGATGCAAATAAATTGCTGTATGCGTGAAAATGTATATTTATTTATTTCTCCAAAAGCGGCGACGACTCTTTCCGGACAACGGTTTTAGATGAAGGATGCTGCCGTGTGCCGTCAACACCGATCGCAGGTCCAGAGTTTAATCAAAGCAACTCTTTAAAGTCAAAGTAGTCAAAAGCGCCATGCTGATGTAAACAACGCTAAATATGGGTTTTGAGCTGTAAACCCAAACGCAGTATGAGGATTACACAGAGAACATTACACAAGTTCCTGCGCGACATATTCAATTTTAAAACGACCGTTATTAGAATCTGACTTCATGTGTAAACACCGCGTGCGACTTCGGGAGCAAGCTTTGCAGCGAGCGGCTGACCAAATGAGAAAACGACGTCAGCGTTGCGTCGTCAGCCATTATTGGAATAGATCTTCCTCGAAGCAGCCGCCGGGTGTTCAGTCCGCAGCAGAAGTGTCGGCTTTTAACCCTGACCGGGCGACGCCGGGGTCAAACGTTGAGGATCCGCGCGTCGGCTGTCGCAGATGTTGAGTCAAGTTTAAAAGCGTTAAAAAAAAAAAGTATTTCTCCCAAGCGTTGAGCTTTCGCATTTTATTCCCCCCCCCCCCCCGCGAACGCCGGCGCACCTACCTTTGAACTCCCCGAAGTCGCAGCAAATCCGAAGGAACGATGTCACCGATAAAAGAGTGCGGAGGCAAAGGACCAGTCCAGGTAGAGCAGTCAGAGGGAAGCTTGTAAATATGGTTCTTTATTGCACACATGACATTTTGTTTTCCTTTTTTTTTTTCCTTTTCTTTTCTTTTTTTTTTTGGTGTGAGCAACAAAAACTGGCATTACATGTTTTACACCCTATTCAAAATTCTCAGTCTTAACCCTCTATAAAAAAAAAAACAAGGGAACACAAAACAAAACAAAAGACTACTTCACATAAAAACTTACAACTCCACAAAAAAAAAAATCTCAAGATATTAGTGCACCACTGTGTGGACGAGGAACTTACAGTATATATATATATATATATCATACTAGTATAATTTTATGAAAAAAAAAAAAAAAATCTACTTTTAAATGCAAAAATATCAGTCAAAAAAAAAAGAAGGCGGCAAAAAATAAACACTAAAATCAAACAGCAAAATCCAGTGGGGCTAAAATTTTCTCTTTCATATTTTTGTAGCATTTGCCCTTTAACCACCTGAGTGCTACATCGCTGAGACCAACACTGCTTGGTTATAACCTGCCGTTTAACTCATTGGAGGAATGTTTGTTAAACAGAAGGAGGGGGGGAATAAAAGAGATTGACAGGTGAGAAGGTAGTTAGTAGATAAATACACTGAATGCCCTGCGAGCAGATTTGGAGAGGCAACCGAGAACTCTGCCAAGAGGCGGCAGCAGTATGCAAACAGCCGGTCGAGCTGCGTACCGCGGTCCAGTTAGAGAGAAACTTCTCGGTGGGTCAAATCCAAAAACAGGACCCATTAAGCCAGAGTTTAATGGTGGGAAACGCCTGTGACTAAACACAAACTTTCCCCGAGTATGTACATTTTGCTGGGGGGGGGGAGGAAAAAAAAAAAAAAAAGGCTTTGACCATTTAGGTTTATTTTTTTTTTTTTTGTGCTCAACAACAACAACAACAACAAAAAAGCTTTTGGCGAGATGAAGGGAGACAGAAAATCGGCACTTGACTGATAAAAGTACAAAAATATATAATTTCCCAATCGCAGAAAGAAAAAAAAAAAAAAAGGCACTTGTTAAGTCGCAGCTGCGATGTTTTTTTTTTGTTGTTGTTTTTTTTGGCAGTGTTTGTAGTACGTTGTGCTTCGGAAAATTACTCGCTGGTCTTTTTCATCAGCTCGGGTTTCATTTTGAAACGACCTGCAGAAAACCTCTCGGACGTGGAAAAGGCCAACTTGTGACAGCGCTCGATACATCGACGGCTAAAAGGACGGACGTTTAGCTCATAACGGCACCAAGGGGCCAATCTAGATTCATAAATTTAAAAAATAAAATAAAAAAAAAAACCCCGTCATTGACGACACAAAACGCGCAAAGTAAAAAAATAAATAAATAAAATAAAAAAATAAATAAATAAAAAAAAAAAAAAAGGCTGCAACTAATTCGATCTCTGCTTCTGCTTGCTGGTGTACAAGGAGGTGTTTAAGGCGAACGCACCTGTTTTCAGATCAAAGACGCGGTGTTAAATTCAGGCAGTAGAGAAGGGTTAAGCTCGACACTCAGACACTCCATCTTTGTTCTCTACTTGCCGAGAACATGAAGAGAGTTGCAACAGCTGAAGTTGTTTTTGTTGTGCAGATTTGTTGTTGTTGTTTTTTTTTTTTTTTTACAAAAGGAGGAGAGTAAATAAATGCGGAAGGCGCCGCTCGGCGGGTTAAAGTCATAAATCGGGATTAATGAAGTTTAATCTTTTGCTCGTGTGTCGGTGTCAATGCCGCGAATTAGTGGAGGAGGAAGAAAGCTGAATAGAGGGGAAACAAAACAACAACAAAAAAAAAAGCTGAATGAACCCAGGGACGAGTGCGCTGACGGCAGGAGGACGAGCGGCACTCGCTGGCAGTGTTTCAGACGAAGAAGAAGAAGAAGAAGGAGAAAAAAAAAAACACACAAAAATACAATGCTGGCTCGCTGAAAAGCCGTATCAGCATTTTACACTGGAAGAAACTGTAAGGTTGTTTTGATCCCAAAGCACTTCACATTGGCGTGGCGTACTGGTGTGTGTCTAAGCATTAACGGACGCTCCCAAACGGCCCGGTATTAGCCGTTATATCAATAAGCTGAATGGGGGGGAGAAGTGTTCGCCAAACAGACAACAGCCGGTGATAACTGTAATGCTGCTATCCAGCCGTGACGAGCGGCGGACGCGACGATTAACACAATAAAAAAAAAAAAAATAAAAGGACAGCTTTAGACGTTCACGCGACTGTCATCTGTAAATCTGCCCCCGAGTGTCCGATGTAAATAACTCCCTACATCTATAAATGCGTGGTGATGAGATGTTCTGCTCTGCACATTCACAGTCAATTTAATCCTTTTGAGATGACTAATATGCAGTATTTCGGCACAGATCGTGATTAGTCCTGCACTAACTAATGGTTAAGAGAAAGGAGGAGGGGGGGGGGGGGGGGGGGGGGAGAGAGAGAGGGGATGTTTTTTATTTTTTTTTTTATCTTTAGGGGTTAGGGTTGTTTACGAGTTCGAGTCACCCGTGTGTGCGAAGACAAAATAAATCGGCCTTTAAAAAAACAAAAAACAAAATAATAATAATAAATAAATTAGTGCCTCGTTCCAGAGAGGACAGCTGACCCAGAAGTTAACCAGCGACCTCAAGCAAAAACGTGCAGCTTATGCGCGCCCCCCCCCCCCCCCCCCCACCTCCTCCTCCTCCGTCCGTCTCGGGAAGGAGGGGGCGGGGGGGAGGGGGGGGGGGGGTCAGTGACACAAGAAGGACAAGGACGACTAACGAAAGAGTTGTCTCCGGAAGACAGAGAGAAGACGACGACGACGACGAGACACAGCAGCAGTGTGGGAACGGAGCGGGAGAGTGTCAGCAGATTTCTCCAGCACAGAGGTGAGAGCGCGTGAGCGGGAGTGAGGGACGCTTATCAACTCGTGCACTTTCCAGTTAGGTTGTGTGTGTGTGTGCGTGTGCGCGAGCGTGTGTGTGTGTGTGTGTGCGCCGCGCGTTGTCAGTGGAAGTGGTGGCCAGACACTGGTTTTAATGGTGTTAGTCCGTGAACCAGACCAAGAGTAATACATTCATGAAATGGTTAAAAACACAAGACAAAATATCAGCAAGTTAGTAAAATTCTTACTAAGAATGTTTTATTAAAATAAATGCCAAGAGGTTAATAAGAAAAATAACAGCATACACCATGAAAACTAAATGCAAGCATGTAAAAATACTTATGACAAGAAAACTAATAAAGTCGCTAATGAGTTAAACAAGCTGGGAATTGGCAAGAAAAACAAAACAAAATATAACAGGGGGGGGGAAAAAAAAAAAAAAAATAAAAAAAAAAAATAAAAAAAGGCAACACTCCCCACAAGAGACAGTTTTCAAGATGTAAAAGAGACGGGGGAGGAAGAGAGGGGCCGTTTAGGGGGAGGAGGGAGGGGGGGGGGAGAGAAGTAGCAGTGGATTTCATTATTTTAAAAAAAATAAAATAAAAGCACTCAGAAACATGATTAATATACATATAAAATGAGATTAGAAAAATACATTATAAACCTGTAACAATGGCTGTTAATTACATTATCATACATGTAGTAGGCAGGCCAGAGAGAATACGGTAGGTATAGAGTCAACCTTTCACCTGATGGACTTATCCAGCCTTTCACAATGACACAGCATGTTGTAACATTGCAGAGGGAATTTTCTTAATACTGTCATATGCTGAATAGCCATCTCTTGCTCCACTTTAATATTGCATTTCAATTTAAAATAATAACACTGAAAAAGAAAATTTCATTGACCTTTCGGTGTAACAGCATGATGAAAGAGCTATGAATAGAAAAACAAACTGCCGAGGGTAATATTGGATCTAAGAATTCCTCACTTTAATCTTATGAGCCGTTTTCACCTTCCAGCAATAAACTGTCAGTTGTTTCAATAACCGAAAACTATTTGGCTGTGAAACCGGAGTTGCTTGTTTGTTTCTCAGGATTGTATTGATAGTGGGTTGTCAAAATGACATCAGAGACGTTGGACCGGATGCTTTCAGTTTGCTGTGAAGATCCTCGGTCATCCAAGTCGTGGTATTTCTAAGTGTTTTATCTGAAGGAAGCTGGACTGGTTTGAGGTTTTCGGAGACTTTACGCCTCTTAAGCGAAAGGTTTGTTCGGTTCTGACTGACCGCTGGGGGGGGGGGGGGGGGTTGGGTCGGGTCGGGGTCCGAGGCTCTTAACCTGTTGTGGGGAGGGGGTGGGGGTCATCAACGCATCGAGAGTCGGTGATCGACCGGATCTCTTTAAAACGCACGCGGTGGTCTACCACACCATCCGTCAGCCACTCAGGACAGCGGTCCAAGTCCATTCAGACCGCTGTCCTGAGACACACCCCCCCCCCCCCCCCCCCCCCCCCCCCCCCCCCCCCACAGGCATCTCAGCCCCCATTCCAACCGCAACTCGGGACACCGACGACACACCCGACAGCCAAGCGAGTCGCGCGCGAGCTCGCCGACTCAAAAGTGTCAACAACCGAGCCGAGAGGTTTTAAAGACCCGGGAATCCCCACCAGTCAGTCAGAAAGGAAGAAGCCTTTCGGGGAGGGCGGGGGCGCGAAAGGTGCAACGTTTTCCAAGAACCTCGAGCGAGTTCAGCCGCCTTCACGTCTCCGTTTGCAGCTGTTGAAACAAACGAGGCATGCTGACGCCAACGGGGACGAGCCCACTTTCCTTTCCATTCCCTCGGACGTTATGCGTTTTCCTCGGCTCGCGATCCGAACGCGTTTCTGGCGGACCACCGGGTCGCTCGTTGGCAGTTCAATTTGTTCTACGAAGTCAGTCACAGTCACCAAAAAAAACAAAAAACCCCAAGACAATATTTCACGAGATCATTTTAAAATCTAAATTAAAAAAAAAGGAGAACAAAACCTGCTCATACAGCAGAGTAAAGGGCCATCGAGGAAAAGGAAAAGAACAGAATAAAAAAAAAAAAAAAAATCATTTCAGGAAGACAAAACCATGGCACATATTTTTAGCTGGTCAAAACGACTGCTATTCTTTTTGCATAGAATAACTTCGGTAACGCCACGATACGGTGGGAGCTACCCTGCTCGACTATTCAGAGCTGTGTAACACTAGCCGTTCCTCTCTGCGCCATCTCGGTGGGTGCTGGATATTATTGAACACAACTGGAATACTAGAAAACAGAAACCACTGTTAATAAGGCACTTTGATTTGATCCTTTTGAACTCTCCAGGCGTCTGTCTCACTCTGATCCTTGCTAACTTTCCAAGGGATACTTATGACTGTTTTGGTCTTCCTCTTCCTTTCCAATTATATTCAAGGTAACAGCACTTTATCCTCACCCACACGGGGGGTTTTTGTTTTTTCTTCTGTTTTCTCCTATACTGTTTCAAACTTCTTCTTCTTTTTTTTTTTTTTATTGTATTTTTTTCGGATTTTGTAACTGCAAGTAAAGTATCAAAAGCTAAAATTGCCAAAAATAGAATTTCAAATTTTTTTTTCTTCTCATCTCCAGCACCCTGTAAAATTATCCGTGTTTTGTTCTCTTCTGTATTTGTATATGCAATGACATATCTACATTTTTTATATATTTATATATATATATTTATATATATATATATAAGACGTATGTATAAAGCAATTTGAACAGGCAGGCATGGCTTTCACATCCTATTTTTTTTTTTTTTTTTCTTGAGAGAGTTGAACAAAAGGTTGTGGGCTCAGAAGCTAGACTACCATCACAGGGAGGCGTGACACATTGTGGATGCGCTTTTGGATGGTTTGGCGTGTGTTCAAAATAAGTCTCGTCAGTAAAACAAATGTTTTAAAAAGTTTAGAATACGGAGGGAAGGCTCAGATTATGCCGACCTCGTTTCCCCATCTCATGTAAAATGTTGCACTAAAAAATAAAAACAACAATTGGCCAAATGTTGAGACGACACGATGAGAAATGAAGAAATTAACACTTGTTTGGCAATGTGGCTGATGAAACGGGTATCATGAGAAAAGCAATTTATGTACAGAACTTCAAAGTGCCCTTCCGCCTAGCACTGAGTAACATGTCGATTTAGTGTTAATTGCCTGTGTTCACCTCTGAACAAATATAGCAGAAATGGGTGTTAAAAAATAAAATAAAAAAAAAATCATCTGACTGGCTGTCTGTCTGTTCCAGGTGAAGGCTGGCACCAAAAAAAAAAAAATTTAAAAAAAGTTTTTGTTTGTCACACCCTTCCTATCTCTAAAATCACAAAGAGCCCTCTGTGAGACAGATGCATAATTGCAGATATATAATTCACTGGAAAACCCTTTGGCTAAATATGCACACTTAATACTTTTTTTTTTTTTTTTTTTTGTCTTTGTGATCACAGCTCAGCTAAACTCATTAAGATATTTTTTCTAAATACATCAGGCACTGTATAGTGGATGTAGTGTGGATGGGGGCGTAGCAATGGCCAGTACCTCATAAGCACTGCTCCAATGTCCCCGAAGCCTCAGCACACCCTACTTTCATTGTAGTATTGATTAAAAAAAAAAAAAAAAAACACACACACACACACACACACACAGACCCATCAGCCCAAATAGTGCCCTTCCCATCTTGCCCTTCATAACTTCTTTAAGTTTCTGCAGCCTACTTCAAACATTAGATCGCGTTTTGTTGTCCAGAGATAACCACCTGCTTTATTTGGGCTAGTCTATTTAAGCAAAACTAATTAGTCAAATATGAACAACAGAAAAACCAAAACCAAGTGGAGAAAATGACTCAAAAGAAAAGCATAAAAAAAAAAAAAAAAAAAAAAAAAAAAAAAAAAAAAAAAAAAAAGACAGAAGAAAAAACACAAAATCATGAAAAGCTCCGTTTGCAATCATTTCAGCCATGCTTTTTAAAAAACAGACAGAAAGCTTTTTAGAGGGCCACACCCAGAATGTGTCAGCTCAAAATTACATCTTAGAGCTCAACAACCAAACTACATGTGAAAATGACAGAAATTAAACAAGTTAATGTGAGTGTATGTTCTCTTTCCTTCTATTTCTTTTTCTCTCCGAGCAGGTGGGTGTTGAACGGGGAGGGGGGGGGGGAGCAGTGAGGTGCTCCTAAGTCTGTGTATTTATTTTAGGTGGGGTGGGTTTGGGCGGGGGGGATGTTTGAGGAGGATTGCGTCGTCGCTCTAAAAACCAGAGGGTTTGCGTCAAATGGATATTGAACTTTGAGTCACATGAGTGAGGTCACCAAATCAGAGCGTTTAAAATGGAGGGTGGGCGGGCGGGGTGGGGTGGGGTGTTTTTTTTTTTTTTAATTTTGTAATTTTTTTTTTTATTGCTATATAATTCAGTGCAGATTCATGAGTAATACCACATCCACCCAGTGTATGATTCATGAAGAAAAAGAAAGAGAAAGAATGGGAATTGAACTCAATGAACAGAGGGGAAAAAAATGAATAATCCACAACTTTTTGGGGTTTTTGTTGTGTTTGTGTGAAGATTCTGCGTTGGTTTCTATTTTTTGTTTGTTTGTTGTTGTTGTCAGAACGTGTTAGGGTAACTGTACGGGCAGGCGCCTCTCTCTCTCTCTCTCTCTCTCTCTCACTTGCGTCCGAGAGGCTAGCAAAAGGCAATTACCAGTTAACTGATCAGCAGGCAGGCTTGGGGCGGCTCGTCATTGGGTGAAGAGTTCAGAGGTCAGAAGGTCATGTGTTAGTTGCCGGTGGCGGCTAGGTGGTTAGAAACAAAAACAAAACAAACAGAAAAAAAAGATAGAAAGGATATTAGTGTCAGCAAGAAGAGACTGAAATGACATCATTTTAACAATAAAATGAATGCAATCTCTTATGTTGCCCCCCCCTCCCCGCTCCTAATCCCCCTGCCAGTATAATATGAACCCAGCTAATCTCGATATAATCATGACGTTGTCACGTCATGATCCCAACAGCTAAGCCCCACCCGGCATCAGGTAGCCTGGTGGTGTAATTTAAGCGCACATTGCCCCCAAAACCCCAAAATAAAATCAAAACAGAAGCAGAGAGGTCGAACAGACAAACAAAAATCTAGTGTTTTAGTGTCTTTCAAGTTGGAGTGCAAGTTACAAACAGTGTGATTAGTTGTAAGGAGACTTAATAGCAATAACTAATGTTATGTGAAGGATAACTGACTAGTGTTAAATGTGCAATGAATAGATGAATCGATGCTTTCCGATTCTTTCTCTTTATTTAGCAGTATATTTTTATATAATATAAATATACACAAAACCATAAATACATTTGATATAAAATGCTCAAATATAAAATGACAGTACCTCATGTACAACTGAAATATTAAAAATGTCTTTTAGCTTTATTTCAATATATTTGCAATACACTGGAGAGAATGCAAGCTACCTTAGCTTATGTCTGTGCGTGTCTACCTTCAATAGAAAAATAAAAATTCCCAAATAAATTTTAATTTCAAGGTGAAATGGTGCCTGGTAGCAGCATGGCTACTTGTCTTCTGCCTGCTATGTCTCTCAGATACAGTATAGAAAGGCTTCTCCTTTTTCTTTGCTCCTTATGAGGCGAGGAGATAAATCATGTATGGGAACAAGCCTGCCCCATTTTAGGCTCTAATCTCACATCAGAGGAATGTCATTATACACCTTCGACACTGTCTGCAAAGTACTACCTGTCCTTCCTTCACAGCTGCATGAACCGAAAACTCTTAAGATCACTTTTGCCTGAGCTTTGACATATACACAGTCTACACATACCGTATATGTTAAGTACTAAATGTAAACAAAATGTGCATACCACAAACAACCATTTAGCTGGCGTGTGGATGTATGGGGTAGGAAAGGTGGTGGGTTTTGGGGGGGGAGGGGGAAGGAAAACAAAAAAAATTAAATACAGACAATGTACAAATTCCCAACTAAGGCATTGAGGCATAATAGGCATAATATTCATAGAAATGCATCAGTCAATAGCAAAGTGTAGCTAGGAGACTAAACTGACCTCTGTCAGCGGTCACAATCCTTTGGTAAGGATGGACCCGCGTGTCATGCCGTCTCACTTTAGTAGCCATTGCACCTAGATTGTAACAGGTCCACAAGGTTAGAAACCGTTCACTTTGAAGAGGGGAAAAACAGTCATCTTTTACAGTAATAACATTCACATTTTTAACCATTATCATTTATAATGCTTGGATAATACAATAATACACAGAATAACATAATACAGATTATAGTACATACTGTATACACACCACACATATCTTTTGTCTATTTTTTTTTTTTTTTTTTTTTTTACATGTAGAAAAATGCAGTAGAAAAAAATAATACACCTTTTTGGAGATTTAATTGGTATTTAAAAATGCATAACTTAAGTACTAAAATTCCACAGTGCTCAGAGTTATATGGGAGACTCTTTGAAAAGGGGGGGGGCAGGTAAAGGCTAGAGGCTCCAGGGCTGTCTAGAAAAATAATGTGATTCTTCCTGTGGGACCCAGAGGGGAACTGAGAGAAATTTGTCTCTTTATTTTGAAAGGTGGGGAAATCCAATACAGCTCTGATGGTAATTGAATAGTGCCAGACGACACCTGCCTCTCCCTCTCCCCTTCATTTTCTCTTTCCCTCTTTCACCACTTCTCTCCAGGTCAATCTGCTCACTGGTGGCAGAGGCTGTCATTTTTCTATATTTGTCATGACTGATTTCTTCCTAGTGCAGTGCATGACACTGCCTCGTGTGTGTGTGTGTGTGTGTGTGTGTGTGTGTGTGTGTGTGTGTGTGTGTGTGTGTGTGTGTGTGTGTGTGTGTGTGTGTGTGTACACAAACTGTTTTTGTGTCACAGTGTGTTCAAGTATTACAAAAATGTGATGCGTGCAGGAATTAGGAAAAATAAATTAAGCTTTCCCAGAGGAAGCAGGGACATGTGAAGTAATTTATAAAATTCAACACGGATTTTGTTCTGGCATCGTCAAGAGTGAGTTTTGGCCGATGACGACTACTCTGAAATAGCAGATGGCCTGATATTTCCTTCTTCTCAAGAGAAGCCCTTGGCGGCTAGATACAGTAGTGCAGGCAGGTGAGTGTGTGAGAGTATGAGAGTGAGTGTGTTCCACAGGGCCCCGTGTTGCTGAAGGCACCGATCGATAGTGTGAGTAAATAAAATGCACTAAGCTGGTGTAACCCTGCAAGTTAAAGAGAGAAAAGCCAGTCAGCTGCCCCTGTCTGTTCTACACATGACTCCCAGAGGCAGCTCAAATACACAGGTCAGCTAAAATCACACTCGTGTCTGCTGTGAGACACAAAAAAAAAAGATGCCGGGGACGACATTAGAGGAGAACTGTGTCAAATTAAAGCTGCAGAACATCAGACAAAGGCCTCTTCTGTTTTAACATGGGAAACACATTGACATGTGTTAACTACACCTTCAATATGGTGTACATATTGGACTATTCTCTTTGGTAGCAGATGTGGTGAGCTTACAGCACCATTGAGAATGAATATAATATATGGACCCTCGTATTGAGCTGTCCTCCTGACACAGAAACTAAGGGGCGCGTCAGGTATTAGCACATGGCTCCAGTTCAAGAGGGGTGAAGCTAAGACAATGGAGAGAAGGGAGGGAGGAGAAAAAAGGAAAGACTGGAGGAATTTAATGAACATCCCCAGTGGGAGTGAGAGAGGGACTATCTACAGGCATCAAGGCCTGCCTGCAGAGAACAGCGCAGAGAAATGATTTCAAAAGCTGCAGAAATCCGAGGGGATCTGCCGCCAGACTGAATATGCCTCCAGGCCAGTGCATGAAAGGGTTGGAGAGCAGGAGGCTGCGTGTATGTGAGTGTGTTTCTGTCAGTGTGCCTCATCTCACATCGAGACATGTCCTCCTATATAAACCTTGCAGAAAAGAGGCAATGTAAACCTGAGAGCTCTACTGTTTGGCCAGCGTGGAACTAAAACAGTGAAATAACTTTAGTCTAAATTATAAAGAGACACGTCCAATAGCCTAGCCCTCACAAGGTAATGTTAGTCCCCCTTTGCCATTTGAACATAGTGTCCATATGAGCCACATCGCTATTCATCCCCATCACCAACACCTTCACCAGCACATCCACCATGTGAGTTTATCGGTTTTGAGCCTCAGGTGGACACGACATATTTACCTTTCAACAAGTCCTGACTGTGGCTCATGGAAGCTGCGTCCAGCATCCCCACTCCGGGGTAAAACAAGCTGCCCTCCTGTCCAGGCTGGCTAAAGTTGATCGTTGTACCTGCTGCACCCATGCTTCCCCAGGCTCTCTTACCTAGAACCCCACTGTGCTCGATGGGGTACTCCAGCAGGGAGGTAGGTGCCAAGGCGTACGGGTAGTCATAAGGGGTGGTGTAGATAAGCCCGCCATCCGGTGTGGGAGGCACCAGGGTGGGGGTGCCATTGGGCAGCATGGCAGCCATCTGAGTGGGCCGGATGAGGTTCATGATGGGAGCCCCACCTGGCGTTGGGGGCCGGAGTGCCTGGGGAGGCAACACCTGACCTGTGGAGGCCGATATGAGGCGGGGGCCCTGAGCGGCTGCTGCCGCCGCTGCAAGAGAGAACGCAAGGGTGGCTGCCATAAGCAAGAGAGCAAAGGACAGGAGTAGAAAGAAAGAAAGGGGACAAGAGATAAAGTGTAGCGTGGTTGATCATTATCACAGATGAACAGTGAAAATACAAAAGGAGGAAACAGAGGGGGGATGGGAAGTAGCAGAGAGAGAGAGAGAGGGAGAGAGAGAGAGAGAGAGAGAGAGGGAGGAGAGGAGCAAAAGGGAAAATTAGTCCATGCAAATGATCATGGTGGTGAACCACAAAAGCGACAATCTGTTGCAAAAAAAAAGGAAAAGTCAACACAGCCAAACAAAATAAAAATTACCCCTCACACCAAAGCACAAGAACCACAAAATACTGTCATCCCAATGCATA
The DNA here is from genome assembly GCF_022577435.1 of Embiotoca jacksoni. Classification (NCBI taxonomy): domain Eukaryota; kingdom Metazoa; phylum Chordata; class Actinopteri; family Embiotocidae; genus Embiotoca; species Embiotoca jacksoni. Next base: position 6,869,848 of record NW_027185318.1, read on the forward strand.
TGAAGCATCACAATCACCAGAGCAGCTGTGCATTGATCTACTGGAAATGGCATAGGTGAAATAAATGACACGCATGCCAACGAAAATGGAGCCGTTGACTACATATAGAGGAGGAGGCCGTTTTCAGAAAAGAAAACAAAAGAAGAATTTTGAACTTGATATGAAGCTCGTTGTGGGATCACATTCAAAGTTATTATTAATGTAATGAAATGTCGGTCCTCTATGCAGTCAGCACTCAATTTAAGTTGGATGACCAATGAACATACAAACATAATTTTTCAAGGTGACATTCGAAAGTGCTATGAGCCGTGCCACACAAGCTTTCCCAAAGGCAGCTCAACTAAATCAAGTGCTATTCTAACTGTGGTTAAGTGGTGGGCTACTTCATCATGGCCACCATTGGAACAGATGTTTAAGAAGGAAAGGTTCAACACTTAAAACGTTCATTTCATAAATTTGAGCCCAGGTGTGCTCAATGTTTAGGATCATGTTTAAAATGAAATTTTGAAGGATGATTCAGAACATAATCCAGAGAGTACATGCACAAGATCTGGCCTGAGGTGCTAGATGAGTAAAATGTTTGGGCTGGATATGATATATTATTCCATTTAGAAATATAATTTGGTGATTACAGAACAAACACTGCGTATGTGTGATCCAGTGACTGACATGCAGGGCAGGTGGTATACGGCAATGTGCGGAAAGTTTGAAGTCTGCCAAAAGCAAGGGCTACAGAGCGACTGCATCTGGATTGCAGGGGAAAGGATGGACGGATGGATGGAGGGAAGAATGGTCGAGGAGGAGAGAAATATGGAGAAGAACGTAATAGAAGTAGTCCTACTCATGGTTGGAGGACAAACTCAATTGTTTGGAGAGCTTGAAAAAGAGGTCTGCGAGTGGTCAGAGATAATATGATGGTATGTACACAGGAGATCTGTCTACACCTTAATTTAATGGAGGTAAACATTGTTAGTTAATGAGAAATATTTGAACAAAAGATTATATTTTTCTGATATAGTGAGGTGTGGTCTATGCAGTGGAAAGATTAGTTACGTAGGGTGCAAAATAAATGGATTGCGTGAATTGCGGGTGTGTGAGTGTTTTCCTCGCAGCTCACTTACGTGTTTTGATGTTGTTGTCTCTGTATGTCCCATTGAGAATAGCCAACTCCATCAGTTGCATCTTCTTCAAGTTGTCTTCTCCCTCCGCCTGTGAAAAACAGACATTTTAATACGCAGGCCAACTAAAAACAATCCACAAGACATCCATTTCACCTAACCGCGTGGCTGAGTGTTAAAATGCCACCGCGGGGCAGCTGAATCATTTGGACACGACGTGTCATCTGTTCTCCACGAGCACTGGTCGGATTGGTTTTACGGAAACAAGAGATGGAGATAAGCTAAAGTGCAGTTGTCATGGCAGAGTGCCTTGTTGTTGCTAAAATGCTGACAAAGACATTAAGTGTGGGAATGCATATTCATAATCCATATCAGAATGATAATTACTGTAATTTTCTTTGCTCCCTTGTGCGCAATCAAATGCGCAATAACCGCCCTGGCTAATGTCAGTCCTGTCAATTAATGTTTGGATAAATAAATACAAAAGCAGCAGCCACTGTCATTATCGCCAAATTAAGGGACTGAAATTATTCACGGAAAGCAATTAAGATAGCACCCCTCCTCCCACTCGCACCCATCCATGCCTCCCCTCTCTCCTTTCGGCACCCCACCTCCATTTCCCTTCAAGCTGCCGAACACTCAATAACCATGACAACACAAAAGCCCCAGTGATTTTCCAGGTTGTAAATCATAATTTAAGCAGGGCCTTGTGCGAGCTATTCTCCACACCGAGCGCAAATACGAGCATGTGAAGCTTTGCTGACCTCAGATCAACCCGACGTGAACTCGTGATTTCACGCCTTTTGCTGCTATAAGTTGTGACGCGTGTTCGTTCACTGCGTGTAAGCATATCCAGCGCACACCGAGTCGGGCAAAGCAGTCTGTTTGTTAGTGGAGACGGTAATAAAAGCAGGAAGGCAGATATCCTGAGCCTCCTCCGTTTCTCTATTCTATCTATGTGCAGAGTCTGTCTCCTGGACTAATTCACAGTTCAACAACAGTCTGCAGCTCCATTCAGAGGACGATAAGGAAAGAAAAGACGTGGAAGGGGAGGGAGAAAGAAAGGGGAGGAAAAAAAAAAGAGAAAAAAGAACGAGGGCTCAGAGTTAAGCCCTCCCCTGAGACTCCTCTTCAACACAGGCACAGAAAGAGGAAGAGAAAGAGCGAGGTTAAGCAAGAGAAAAAGTGACAGAGGCTGGTCTCCCATGACTAAATATAAGGCAGTGGCTTCAGAGCAGTCACAGTATTCGTGTGTGTGTGTGTGTGTGTGTGTGTGTGTGTGTGTGTGTGTGTGTGTGTGTGTGTGTGTGTGTGTGTGTGTGTGTGTGTGTGTGTGTGTGTGTGTGTGTGTGTGTGTGTGTTTAGTGGAGCACAGAGCTGCCAATTAATGAAACAAGGAAATCCTCTCTCTCCTTCGCTGCCGTCTCTCTTTTCTTTTAATGGTCAAATCTTAAAGCTCTAAAATGAGACCCAATTTTTCCAGACTAACACTTTACCCTGTAAAAACCGATCAAAAGCTCGTAAATACAAACTGTTGTGATGCAACATACATGATTTACAGGTTGTTTTTTTTTTATAGTCAAAAAGTTTGACAAAGTGTCAAACAGAGTAGAAATGATATTCAAAAACCAAACAGAAGTTATAAAAAGTTATTTTCTTTAAGAATAACAATAATTCAAAAGCACTTTTTTTTTTTTTAAATAATAAAAAAATAAATTGCACAAACATGCGCATAAATGCTATTTGCTGTTAAATAGAAGCCAAGCCTCATTTTGTTCCCTCACGATAGGCCTTGAGGCAGAGGAAAAGGCCACTTGACATGCAGCATCAACACTAACGGAACATGGCCCAGGTCAATGGCTAACATGGCTAACATGGCCCAATAAACCCGAACAGAGAGCCCAAATCACTACTAATTAGATGCTGCAATCTCCATGTCAACAATTGCACACATGAATGAACAAGCCCAAAAATAGCTGTCCATCACACCTAAGAGTGCCAGCGGTATTGAATTCACTGTTGCTCTATTTCTGCCATTTTCCCGTGAGCCTCTTCAGCCCGAGTCAATCAGACACCATCACCTCTATTCCTACCGAGGAAGAGCAAAGACAAAAACTGGTCTGCTAACATTGACTCACGACTCTCACAAATTCAAACAACTGCTTTTTCCTTCCTGCTTTTTGTGCGCGTGTGTGTGTGTGTGTGTGTGTGTGTGTCTCTCCAAAAAACACATGTCAGCAGTTCTTTGGAGGAGGGCCAAGTAACTTACAAAACAAAATGGGAGAAATGAGGAGAGAGAGAAAAAAACAAAACATCACAAAGTGAGAACATAACTTCTCCAGATGCAAACCACCATGACGGGGGCTGTGCGTGTAATGCTTTCAAAGCTTAATACGTTTATTGTGACAGCAAATAAATCCAACATTTATCTTTGTCACCGTCTGGAGAGCTGTTCAACAAATATCAATTATTGTCGCATGCTTTCCCCGACACACAGACTCCCTCCCTCCCAACAATGATCCAAACGAACTGGTAATCTTGCCTCTCAAATGAAGAGCAGAGAGCCCTCGTGAGCGCGACGTATCCCGGCAATATAAATGCAAAGAACCACAGATCTTTGGTGTCTTTTTGGCAGCACCCAATATCAGACTAACATTTTAAAATCAGACAAAGTAATGAGCACATTTGGGTGGGGGGTGGGGGTGGGGGCGCGGGGGGTTATTAGAGGTAACACTAAATGAGAGGAGGAGTGAAGGGGGTTCCTCGGTAGCAGGTAGCAGGACAAATGCATGCGAGGATAGGAATATTGGAGCTGCCCGTGTGTGTTTGTGTGTGTGTTCGTGTGTGTGTGTTGTATAATGATGGATCTTCAGAGTTGCGGGGGTTAAATGGGCGCGGGGGGGGAGAGGGTGCCACCATCCATCCAACTCTGCATAGGTGGCACAGTGCCTGTTGAGAGGAGAGAGACACAAAATAGAGGGCAGCGAGAGGGGAAGAGCACAGATGCTGCTGCTGCTAGGATGAGGTGTGCGCTGCTATGTGTGTGCGTGTGTGTGTGTGTGTGTGTGTGTGTGTGTGTGTGTGTGTGTGTGTGTGTGTGTGTGTATCCTCAGTGGAGAGCCGCTGATATAGCTCCATCTTCTCACTAATGCAGTTTGTTAGCTAAAGCCCCCAAACCCCGACAGATCATTTCCGTTTTACATCTGAAACGAGCTCATTTTCCTGCATCGAAACACAAATTCCCTCCTGCAACATTTTCCTACTTTTCGAGGTAGTACTCTACAGGTATTTGGGACGTGTTAGTGGCAATATTAGGCACCGTGGACCAAAAGGGCCGCAGACAGGAGCTGTGAGATCAAAAGAAGAAGAAAAAAAAACTAATGTTGATGTTTGTGACACTGCTGGAGTGGATATAGATCCACTCAAGCCATGTAGCCGCCGGTGTTCTGGCCCTACGAGGGAAGCACAGTTTAGATGAATGATGAACAATGCAAGGGAGAGCAGTTAACACTTTAATGCTGCCGTGCTCGAGGTGTCATTACAATTAACACACTCCTCAGTTAGCCTACACAAACCACAATAAAACATTCACTCAGACATCAGACATCACTGGGTCCGTGTGTGAGAGCATGGTGTGTGTGTGTGTGTGTGTGTGTGTGTGTGTGTGTGTGTGTGTGTGTGTGTGTGTGTGTGTGTGTGTCTGTAATGATCTGGCTGCTGGAATTCCAGGGAGAGGAATGAATCACAGAATGAGAGGAATGAGGAAAGGAAGTTTTCTGTTATCATCCCGAACACACACACACACACACACACACACACACACACACACACACACACACACACACACACACACACACACACACACACACACACACACACACACACACACACACACACACACACACTCCTGTCCATCCGCGAAAAAGCCACTCAATAAAGCTGCTCTATCCACAAGAATCAGATTCAATCAATGAGGCCTATTTGTGAAATCAGCAGAGCGGTAAAAGCTATCAGGGACAAGCAAGACAGAGGGATGAGGAAAGGAGGAGGGAGGAGAAGGGAGTGTGATGAGCTAAAATAGGTGAGCCGTGTCCCAGCGCCAACCTGCCAACCCTGCGATGAGGTCACGAGATGGATGCTAAATCACTGTCGTGCTTCACTCTTTTGTGCCTCTTCTGATCAAAGCTGGTCTCTGTATGTTAGTTGAATACAAACTGCAGCTAATCCCAGATATTACAGACAACACAACTTTTGTTTAATCACATATTCTGCATCTGTGTTTGGGTGACAGTAAACAACACAAGAGTGACTGTCAGCCGCACAATCCCCCGCCCACCCCAACTCCAGGCCCTTTCCTATCCATCTCAATCCCAGATAAACACAACAGGCGCCGAGATGAGGTCGGATGAATTTGCTCATGTCTGTGGCTGCAACTGAGGGGGAGGTTTTGCTCATATCTGGCAGGAGTCACCGTCTATGCAGCTCAGCACAGCTAACAGCTCAGCTCAGAGAGATGAAATGATGAGCAGATACAGAAAGAGAGGTGGAACAAAAGAGTACCAGGAGGAGGGGAAAAAAAGCGCTGCGGAGCAAGTACAAGAGAAAGCGTGAAAGATTGCCTTTTGAGTTGGTGGAGAGATGGAGAGATATGCCGGAAGAAGAAAGGGATAGCTGGAGAATATGAGACAAGAAAAGACAGACAGCGTAGTGAAAGCCAATTTGTCTGCTCCCTAGTGGGCTGACACTGGCTAAGGCCTGCTATCCTTCCCTGGCCTCACTGCCAGTCATCCCAAACAGGCGTATGCACACGCGAGTGTACACACAACACAACACACACACACAACACACATCTTGGGCCTTAGAGGGGCCGGGGTCAGGCTCTCTCCAAACTACTCCAATTACCTCAGCAGTAAACACCGCCTGCACCCGGCTGCCTCCTGGGATACAGAGAGAGAGACCGTATGTGCAGAAGTCAGAATGAGAGAGGAGGGGGAGGTGGGAGGGGAGGAATTCAGCAGGATGGAGTGGAGGAGGTAGTATTCGGAGCCTTGGGGAGGGAGGAGTAGATGACTTCATGTCCAGGGGTGGAACTGGTAGTGGTGGCAGCTGGTTCCCTCCCCACCCCCGTTCACTCCCTTCTGGTTCCTTCCCAAACTCTAACATCTGGAGGGAAATGATTACTCTTGCCACGGTGCCAAGACAACTTATCAACAATTCCACACTCTCCAAAAGCGGAGGGTTTAGAGACGAGGAAGGAATGAGTACTTGTAGTGAAAATTCAAAACATCTCGACTAAATAAATAAGTGACAAGAAAGTTTCATCAATTGCAGTCAACTAAAGCAAACTTGGAATCTGGATTGGGATAGAACATGAAAACACATGTGCAGCAAACCTGATTCCCGTGTTTTTAGACGAGACCACAAATCAAGCAACTACTCCGGCAAAAAGTTAAATCAATAGATGCCACTCACACACAGAAACAGCATTTTCTGTAAATAATACATGTATAAAACACACAAGTGTGTTATTTCCCTTTACAAAAACACACGGAACCTTTTCCCTTTAAAAAGAACACACTGAACCGTTTCACTTTAAAAAAGAACACACTGAACCTTTTCACTTTCGACACGACCACGTATCAATCAACCAGAGGGGGGGGATTTAAAACACTACACAAACACATTTAACATTTTTCCTTTTCTCTCTTTTGAAAAGTGTGCTGGTGTAAGTGCTGTATCCGTCTTCTCAAATTCACTGCTGCACTTTCAAAGGCAATTCTCTTTCTTCTGCATCGCTCCTCAGCTTTTGTGAACATATCTGCCAAGGGAATCAGGCCTCAACTGTATTTTCCTTTTCCCCAAAGACTAACAACGCAATCTCCTGCAACTCTCCTCTCTCTCTGTCTTATACCTTCACAACACTCCCGTAAAGCCTCTTTATTTCTCCTTTACTCTCGTGTTCCCTTCCTCGCTGCCAGACAGCTCTGTTAGCGATGGGCGCCATTAGTCATGCTAAACCACCAACACACTAGCTCATTAGCATAGAAGTGAACCTGACTCCAGTCAGATTATTACAAACACATCACGGCTGCTCCGCCCCATTACTGTCAATCCCACAGCTTACTGAGAAACAGTGGAAAGTGGCACATAACAAAGTCAGGAACTAACTCTTCTGTTAATACTTCTCTTTCTGCATCATAACAACGCTCACAAGTGCTGAGGCCCAAGACGAAAAGTGCTGGCTCTCGCAGCCCTGGTGAGTGCTCAGTACGTAAGGCAATATGTTGAAGAGAAGTATTAATTTAATTGCTAGCTCTCGGTTCACTCCCACAGCGTCTCCGGGGTTATCTGAGACATGGTATGGGTGGCAGAGACAGTAGGAGCCCTGGAACTGGCACTGGTTCCAGGACCCATCGGGCTTATAACAGCCTTTTATTGTGCTGGAGAAGAGTGAAGTGGGCAGTGCTGGTGCTCTGTGCTAGCCCCATTATTATCTGCTGACAGACCTATACAGAGACTCGGAGCCACCAACAGGAGAAAGGAGAGGGAAAAAGAGAGGGGGGGGGTGAAAATGTGTTTTTCATACCAGGTTATTGCACTCTCTGGAACTGAAAGAAAAAGAAAATCTGGTTTTCCTCTTCCATCGAAAGCTTTTCCAGTAGTACAAGGGAAAGAGCTGTGCAGAAATTCTGAGTGATCTTGTTTATCCTTACAAACTGGGATGGCATTCCATGTAACAAAACAGCATTAAAAACAGATTAAACTTCATATAAATAACCTCGAAAAAAATAAATAATATATATATACAGATTTTAGAGGACGATTTAGATATTAAAGCTTGTTGGCCTGCACTGGATTTGACAAACAGATGATGTTGCAGGCTAAGAGCATGTCGGATCATGCAGTCCCACCATGTTGAACAGCCCAACAAACAGCTGTCCGTTTCTCCTGACCCGTATATCATCATCATTTGTTCCCTGCCTAACAATAAAATGCCCTCTCTTTCCTCTGCCTACTTCCACATTCCCAATTTGCACTCCTTAGTTCTACCTTATTTATCCACGTCTATTCCATTTCTCCTTCCACTTTCCTCTCTCTCCCCTTCTGTCCCTTGATCCCTCATTCCACCACACTGCCAGACGGCGTATTGTTCTGTCGCTGCGATCCTTTAATGCCATCCAATCGAGCAGGGAATATCTTGAAGGGATTTGGCCAGGGATGATTTGGGGGCTTTAAATACTGCAAGGGGATTTGCATCAGATTCAGAGATCCTGACTCAGAGCTGATGACTGGAGCTTTCTCCTAAAAGTACCTCCTGCAAGATGTGGATTCCAACCTGGAACCTAGATGGATGTGCACATGTGCAGACCAGGAACTATTTGTGAGACACCTTGGTGTCCTTCGTTTATCTGGCTCCGTGCAACTTGACAAAACTCAAATTTTCAATCTCTGCAAAGGTTCAAGTCTCAGTTTAGTCAACAAGCCTTTTAATATCCTTCATATTTTCTCTTAATTAATAACATCAACAAGGCTGACTGACTTAGGAACTGATCTGAGTCCACTTCATTCACACGAAACTGGATCTTCTCTATACTGCAAAGAAATAACTATTAGTGATTATTTTGATGATTCTGACCACTGACTAACTTGCAGAGCTAAGAGGCATCCATGCAGTTCCTCCAATGCATTACTGAAAAGTATATTCCATTGTATTTGGTATGTTAGTGTTACAGATGCTGAGTGCCTTCTCTGCCCAGAGAAAAACACTGGGATTTCAACAAAGCTTTGTGAACAACAACAATAAAAGACAACCCAACCCAAGTTTCACCACGGGACAACCAGTCAGCAATAGAGTAAGTGAACATCACTGCTAACAAACAAGAGGGTGTGAAAAGTGAGATAAAAAAAAAAAAAAAGAAGAAGAAGAAGAAGAAGCAAAGTCTCTATGCTCACAACACCACAGATGAGGCAAAGAGAGCCATCAGTCCAGCGCTGGCAAGTGGGACTGAGAGAACAGAGTTTGAAATGACTTGAGCGATGGCTGGCAAAGCGAGGCATCACAGACCGTAGGAGCTGAATTTGATGGGCAGCCTTTGGGCTCTCTAAACGCTGAGCTCTACACAATCCTATTTCCCTGCCTAAACACTGGGACACACTGTCGCTAGAGAAGCAGAGATGAAAGCACAATGTGTTCGAGTGTGTGTCTCCAATTCACAGATGTTGAAGCATGGCCCTCCCCGAGGAAGTTCAAAAGCTACGGTGGGTGGACACAATGTATGAACGTGCCGTGTGTGAGAGACAAAGAGACAAAGTGACAGAGACACAATGTGCACAAGTCTTGATCAGCATTAAGCCTTCGGAGACGCAGAGTCCAGACTGAGTCCCCTACAATCGACCCACAGGCATATGCACACTTCTGCATTTCCTTGCCTCTCTGTAAAGGGATTAAGGGGACCTTCAAAGAGAGGCAGAGAGATTGGACAGGGGCCTGCAGGGTCCCTCTTCTCACCACTGGAGGAACAGGGCAGATTAAAACTGCCCAGGCCTATCAGCCTGCCTTGTTACCAGCCTTCTCCTCATGTGTAGTGTATTAGGACACTTGAAAAAAAACAACAACCCTGGAGGAGCCAAACACAACCAGGTGGATTAGGAAGGAGGTTATTTTACAATGATGTGAGGGCCCTGGGTGGTTAGGGACTCAAGTGCATGTGTGTGTGTGTGTGTGAACTGAAATTAAAATGACAGTACAAGTGGGCAAGGCAATTTTGTAAGTGGTGCAGAGGGCCTGTGTACACAGAATGCACCTTCACTGGATATCGTGGCTGACTTAAAAAAAAAAAATTAAAAAAAATCTAAAGGAATGAGACAGGAGAAGAAACGGGACTAATTCCCTTTAGAGGGAAGAAATGAATGAGATGGATTAGCAACAGGATGATGTTTCAAGTAGAAACGAGAGAATGAGGAAGTCAAGAGAGTGTGTAAGAGAGAAAGTGCTAATCACGCCATGAGGCTGAGTTCGGGTTCAGGGCCATCACAGACAATACCGGTGTTCTTCACGCGCATTCAACCGATTCATATCAGTGATCAATTGTTGACAAATTATTCATTGCCAACAATTTGAAGGATTAAGAATATATTCAACTCTGTTTTACAAGGAATTTCTGTAGAATCTGTATGAAAGTGCACATGCAAGAATCACAGTAGCTTCTTTATTTCTTCCCCTATTGTCCCCACCAGTGAGTTGGTGATGAGCGAGGGATAAAACAAGGGAGGGTTTGTGGGGAAGGAGATGAAACATGCCATTCAGCACAAATGTTATTGCAATCTGAATCTTCTCCCTGCCCCTGGATTTTCATCATTTCCTGTGGCTGGCTCATTGAGCAGACTGATGATGAGGGGAACAGCAGGGAAAAAGGAATTCAAAGTCACACAGCCACGTTCCTTGTTCTGATGTCACCACGTGGCTGCAAATGCGCATTTCCGAATTACAAACCACTACAGCGGGCGGACTGTAAGGCATGCCTCCGGGTTGATGCACACACAACAAATTCCATCTATCTGAGGGTGCTTTCACACGTAACCTCTTCAGTTCAGTTAAAACAAACTCTGGTGTGTTTGCCTGGTTTGTTTGGGCTGGGGAGAAAGCTGACGATCCAACCCATGTGTCGACCAAACAGCTGGGTGAAGGCTGTTCGAAAACACGGTCTCCATTTCACTCCAAGAAGGCTCCGGTTCCCTCTCTGTTTTCATACCACAAATGAAGAGTGAGTGCAACGGGACAAACCGCAGCATTTTGTGATCGTAGATGTGGACTAAAACTATCCGATGTTCAGGAACTGTTCTGGAAGTGACCATATAATCTGTCTGTATGGGTGAATGTTAATGTTAATCATTTGATGACCATGACCAACACGGCATACATCAGCATGTGAATGTGGGATTGCACCCTGATTAATCATATGGACATATTATGTACACCCAAGACTAGGAGTGCATTATATATCCGTAGCTGATATTATAAGCTGATGAATGAGAACATTGAAATATGTTTTATATATTTCCACATACGAGCTGGTAATTACGTCGAATAATGCTGAATTTGCTGCTCTCTAAATACTGGATGTTGTGTTGGAAAGATACATTTATCGGTCTAAAATGAATTTCCTCTTCATATTTTTTCATCTGTTTGACTAATATTTCTGGTTATCATATTTTTATTGGCCACAAAAAGCAGATAATTAGAGCAAATCATTATCTGCCCTGAAACTCCATATCAGTATATCTCTAGTTAATACTGTATGATTTGTCTGTTTCCTCTATTTTGTCAATTCATTAAAAAATAAGTATTATCACACCAATAACCCAAAATATTTCTGCAAAGAAACACTTTTTTTTGTCCTGTCTACCTGATGCAATCATTTTGTTGCCTAAAATCCAAGTTATTTATTGATGCCAATAGAGGAAATCCCTAAATATAAGAATGAGAAGTAAACAACTAGAGACTGTCCTTCTGTCAGCCGAATTTTATTTTCCTCGCATGGATCCTGATGATGCTCTAATGATGCAACGATGCACCACATGGGTGAGTTAGCTCATATGACATTATGCACAGTTGGTTTGTTATAAAAAAAAAAAAAAAAAAAAAAAAAAAAAAAAATCGATGTAAATATGAATTGAAACATAAATAATGTGGTGGTTTTTTTGCCCTTGATCTGGATGAAAGGACCTGCAGGTCTGGAAACAGCCACGGTTGAACACGGTTACTCCCATGAACACAAAAGCGCCGCAATAATCTATTCTCCTTCGTTGGGAAGCTTTAAATTGTGAAAGTTACGAGAGTAATTGGCCTTTATTTAAATGGCCAGCAGCTTTATCTGATCTGGTCTCTCTGGACTGAAACTGGTTCAAGAAGCCTGCCTGCCTTTCAGTCGCGGGGCCAGTAAAAAGACCAGGGAAGGTGGCCAGGATTAAGCAGGTTGTTCCCTACGGGACTTCTGTTTCTTTAGGCTCACAACCACCTGTCTGCCCCTCAGGAGAGACACAGAGCCGGAGATGGAGGAGGGATGGCCAGACGGAGATGTGGAGGGGAGGGGTGGCAGGGGAGGAACCCTCTGGGGGCAAGACCTGACCAAGTCCCTCTTGTCAGGTTTGAGCTGAGCGGACGGACTTGGCACAGAAGACAGAATCTCACTAGCAACAATAGAAAGCTTGGACTGGAGGAATGTGTGCAACTTCACAATTCAAATTTGGTCCAAACAGGGAACAGAAGATTTTTTTTTTACAGGATATCTTCTCCACAAAATCTATGAAAAACATATATTCTACATTTACAATTTACAACTACGAAAAGAGAAGTTGAAAACCACTGAGGAGCCTGGAGATAACTGTATGTTGTGAACAGGATGAGGTGCACTTCAGGTCACTGCAGATACAGTAATAGAAGAGAGTAGTGAATGGCCTATTCCCTCAATCACCCACAGGAAGGAAGAAAACAGCAGACAGCAACCGAGAGGAGAGACAGCAATACGAAAAGACAGACAGAGAGGGGGAAACTGTGTGTGTGTGTGTGTGTGTGTGTGTGTGTGTGTGTGTGTGTGTGTGTGTGTGTGTGTGTGTGTGTGTGTGTGTGTGTGTGTGTCTGTTTTTTGCCTACTGGGACACCAGTGAAGATCTTGCATGAGTCTGCTTCCGTGCGTTTTGAAAGTGGTCAATTTCAATTATTCACTTATCACATCCAAATCACTAACCGGGGGTGATTTCTACATCTTGGTTTGAGTATTTACTCCCCGCTGCTCTCCTGGTTACAAGGTTTCAATAAGAGTCCGTGAGGTACCGGTCTCAAATGTATTAGCGGGGCACAGAAGGACCAAAAGGCTGGATAAATGAGTAAAGAGTGTGAGGATTGAAGATGGATAATGATGAAAGTGGAGGACTGGAGGATAGCTGAAGGTCAAAGGTCAGGCTGCCTCCAGGCCAGTACGCACGCACGCACGCACGCACGCACGCACGCACGCACGCACGCACGCACGCACACACACACACAGAGAGAGAGAGAGAGAGAGAGAGAGAGAGAGAGAGAGAGAGAGAGAGAGAGAGAGAGAGAGAGAGAGAGAGAGAGAACAGCATTGGAGGAGGAGCACCGTGATGCAGCCTTTCCGTCTCACTCAGAGGTCACTAAGTCAAAGAAGCCAATTAAAAAGATGATTAACATTCATGTGGGAGATGCGGTGTCTACGTGCAGGTGGGGTGGGCTCACCATTCTCCCTCTCACACACACACAGATATATATATATATATATAATGGGAGCAGTGAACAGTGCAGTCCAGCCTGTTGTAACGGTGGTGTCCTGGGAGGTTGGAGATCAGGAGGTTAATATGATCCAATCCTGCTCCTTCATTAGCCCGATGAAGGTAATAACGGCCTGCAGGGAAAGAGGGGCTGCTAAGTTGACTAAAACTGTCTACCTCCAACCTGCCTGCGAGGTGTCCGGGGCTATCACAGCTGGCTGGCATATAGGGAGATAGCTACAGGCGCAACACGGCACAAGAACAAATATCATCACGTAGTTTGAAGGTGAATCGCCTTTACGCGTGTTGTTACTGCGGGCCGTGCAGCTAGCTTAAAAAAGGTGACAAACAACAGTGCATGGCCAGGCACGACACAAATACACCTCCAACTTTTTCAAATGCACAGTCTCCCGCAACATATCGCCATAAAGTTGTAGGTTTTTTTTGTATATAACACCTGTTGCGGAGCCTTTAGACACACTTGAGTCATGTGCATTGAGTTCAGTTCGGGGCGTGCATCATCCAAGCCAACCAGTCGGGCTCAATGAGAGATGGGCGCCTCTGCTCACTGGATATCATGCGTGACTGAGAATGTGAGGAGGGGAAGTAGATTAAGAGTAAATATGAGGAGAATGGTAGTGATAGGTAGAACTAACAGAGAATAAACATCATTAATTGGAGAGGCACACATGGATGGATGCAGCCAGATGGTGTTTTGTTCTCATTTGTCATACACTGCTGACAGAGAGAAGGAGAGAGTGTGAACTAGAAAGAGGGGGGAAAAAAGAAAAACAAAAAAAAAGAGCTGTTTATTGATTGCAAAGTCAGTACACTGCTGCCGAGAACAGACCTCCACTGTTCAAATCTAGCTCTTCTTGTTCTGCATCATCCTCTCTCTGTGCCTGTGCCTTTCCAGACCGAGTGGTTCTGATGGTGCTGCCATTGTACGCTTTGCCAAGCCGGATGCATACTGGTGAGTACAGACACAACACCCCACAGATAGCCAAGCTTGGCATCCATTAAGGTCCATCTGTCTGCCTTTCACAAAAACACCATCTACTGTATGTTCTTTCTCAAAGGTGGCCCGTAGCACAGAGGAGGGACGAGAAAGAACGAGGACAGACAAAGGACTCAGGAGAGCCAGAGACAGAGACAGGAACAACAACAACAACAACAAAAAGAAGAAAAAAAAAGGGGGCATCAAGTTTGCCCAAAAGAGAAACTTAGTCCTGGCAAACAGGGAACACAATGAGACTAATCATCCAAACATGGCAGCTGAAGGAGAGCTCTAAACTTTGTTACCCACTCTATTTATAAAAATGAAAAAAAAAAATATATATATATGAAACTATCTCTTGATTTCCATTATATGCACACTTATGAACAACAAAAGTGAGAAGAAATTTTAAATAGAACATCAAAAATGGGTGCTCGAAGGATGGACGGGAAGGTGAAGGGGATGGAGCACGAGAAGAAGCAGTAAGTTGAAGTCTGGAGGCAGGACCGGGTTCTCAACATCCCACAAATGGAGAGCAGCGCTCGAGGCCACAGCCTGCTCAGGCTGCTACCGCGCTCACTTTGTTCTCGGCAATGACAGTTTCATTCAGAGAGACGTGCGCTTGGCTCTCCGGGGCCAAAGTGCCCCTGCATCAACCAGCTCTTTCTTTCTCTGTGTGCCGCTCTCCTTTCATACCTAACCTCTCCCGCTTTTTGGATGCTCTAGATGCCTGTGAGCCTTAGGAAAAACGCAATTCCCTGCTACGACTCTTAATGTACTGTCAGCACCTTACAGTGAGCGCCTGCTGTCGCCGCACTGAATTAGATGCAGCAGTGTTTGGCATGAGCTCAGCCATCACCATCTACCGGACCCTGCAGAATATAAAATAATTAATGAAAATAACTGCAAAACCTTTCGCCAGAGAATACATTCTGTAAGCAGCTGATTTATCTCCACACAGCCTAACAATCAGATCTCTCAGAGAGCACGAGGTGCTGTAGTGGGAGGGAGGAGGGGGCTGTTTCCTTGGTAACATGTTGCATTTACATTTTAGTTGTTACCCCCTGCTTAGGATTTTTTTTTTTTTTGTCATTCGTGGTGGAATGTAACTCAAATTTATACTTCATTTTCTAGATCAGCATCATTATAAGTGAAAACAATGTAGGGGTCAAAGACATTTTACACCATGACAATTCTATCTTACAAAAATTATTACTTAACAAATAAATGCTGAATCAAAATAACCAGAAATGCTTAAGGATCGTCTTTAATCTTAAAATGCATGAAGGATTTAACTGTATTTTAATCCGACAATAGAATATAATTCTGCAACCCACTCCACAAAGTTCTGCACAATAAAAACCTAAAAACTCCTGAATAACTTATCCTAAAAAGAAAGAGTGTTCTGATCTATATTTCAGCGAGGGAAAAGTGCAAACACAGAGACATTTCCAGGAAACTTGTGGTGCCTTTAGGAACAAATCCTCAGGGTCACAAAAGGACCAGGTCTTCGTCTGGTCGCAGACGGCTTTGTCAAATTGTCTGCCTGCCTGTCATTTTCCCATAAGCCCTTCAAACAGTCCTGTGACCTGCGGGGTCCAAAGAGAATGTATTATATCCATACAACTATTCACTCCACACACTAAAACAGAAACACAGGCAACCACTAATGTCTGTGCACTTTGTCAGACATAAATAAAAAAAAAACTGGGCCACCTAACTGTTGGGATATTACATTTGCCAAAGACCTTCTGCAGGAAGAGACGATCAGTCATGGATCGAATAAGCTGCCATACCGAGTGACCTTTTTTTATTAGTCGTTTTTTTTACTCGACATCTATACAACACCAAACCACCAAAATTACTTTTAACCACAGCTTACACAGTCATGTTAAATGTCTTACAACCACGATAGGAAAGGCTCTAGATGTGAAACCATAGTTTTCCTTGTGACCCCAATTCCTTCTTCCATCACACCTTAACTCTGTCTAACGGTCTTGGTTTTTTTTTTGTTTTTAATGTAATTTGATAATTTTTAATGCATCTCTTACCCAACATAGGTAGTGTTGCTTAAAAAGTAAATTTGCAGTAAATCATTTGGAGACAGCTCCTGCTACATGGCTTGTGGTGAAATACTTCGGCCACGTGGAGGGAGGCTGTGGCTCAGACGGCAGAGTGGGTTGCACACTAATCGGAAGGTAGGCGGTTCGCTCCTCCTGTCCACATGCTTAAGTGTCCTTGAGCGAGACACTGAACTTTAAGTTGCTCCCGATGGTGTACCATCGGTGTGTGAATGTGCTCCTGATGGCAGCACCTTGCACGGTGATCTGTCTCATTAGTGTGCGAATGGGAAAACCATGTTAAAGCGCTTTGAGACCAAAAGGTGGTAAAGCGCTATACAAGTACAGACCATTTACGTCCCAATCAGGAATGTCACAGCAGGCACTTTCTCTCAGTTGTCAAAGGTAAAAATACCTGCTTCGACCTAATTCAAAAGGAGGCCATGTTTGGCCTTTTAATGAGGATTATGTCGAAATTGCTTGAAAGACCAGTTTCACACAAAGCCATGTGGAAGTGTGCCACCCTTTGTGCATACAGTTGCCAGTCCAAGACTTATTACACAGCAGAAGAATTTTTGTGTTTATCATCCGGGCTTTGTTTGACACGGGGAGTACAACTCGGCAGAAGATTATTAATAACATATGGAGGTGATTCAGATGGATTTGGAGTTAAGCGGGTGTCTGTTTACATGAGTCGTCTGAAAGCTGATTGTTATTTGTGATGGCAACATCGTTCTACATAAACTTGAATTGTAAACGCCGCGGTGCTTTTGGCTTTCTCACAACTGGCCGGGGTCTTCTATTAATCACAGGACAAAAGCCTGCCTTCGTGTCAATGAGCTGTAGCTCTTCTGGGGACAGGAGGAGAAGGAGAATGGGCCGATCAGGGCTTAGGCATAGAGAGCTCTTGCAAGAATCCGAGAGGAGGTTACCTACAGTGCAGTGGGGCTCTGCTGCCGGCTCTGTGAGGGCCTTAACGAAGGGGTGAGCATTTTAGTCAGTGTGCAGGTGTGTGTGTGTGTGTGTGTGTGTGTGTGTGTGTGTGTGTGTGTGTGTGTGTGTGTGTGTGTGTGTGTGTGTGTGTGTGTGTGTGTGTGTGTGTGTGTGTGTGCGCGCGCGCACGAGGAAGCACTATTCTGGGCGCGCGTGTGTGTGTGCGTGCGTGCTAGGGCAGGATCAGTGCAGTAAATCCACACTTGAAAGAGTAGCTCAATCAAGCTCTCCCACCCATCTCTCCCCTCTGTCACTCGTTCTCTCCCTATGCCTTCTTCATCTCGCCGATGTTCTTCTGCTCCCAGTTCACGTAGAGTTGAAGAGTTCACAGGACTCGGTTGCAGGGGAGAGACGCCAGGGGCAAAGAGGAACAACCGTCTACCTTTAACGCTTTCCATCTCCGCTGCTTTTTAGCTCCTCCATCAATATCTACGTAAGCAGCTGCCACTGACGGGGCGTTAAAATAGTCTGTAATTAGTTGGCTGGCTAACTGACTGACGCAGACAAAATGTTTTTACAACATACATACTCTGGTATGCCTGAGCAGAGTTTGCAAGTCACACTTCGTTAGTCCCGGATTTCTGAAAATTGTGAAAGAGCAATAAGTGCCTTGTTCTCGGAGCAAGATGCAGCTTGTAAGTTTATTGATTTTGAACAAATCTTCAAAACAATGTGTAACTTTGAATAATGAAATGAAAATATTACTGCTAAACAACAGCCTGCATCCAATACAACCCCCCCCCCCCCCCCATAAATAAGTGCTATAAACTAGACTGTGTTGGTTTAGTTTAGCTGGGTACGCACAGGGTTTTCCATGCCAAACATCCTTGCGTCTAATCCCACATCACTCGAATTGTGAGATTGTTGATAAGAAAAACTCTCATTATAAAGCTTTTAACTTCCATTTAGGAACAGGTCTGCAGACAAAACATCACCTCATGTTCCCTCTTTGTTTCATTTCTGCAGCTGGGCTCTCTTCAATGACAAGTAAAGCCTTCCTTTCCTTGAAAGGGAATAAAAAGCATGACCTCATTTTGTTTGCTCTGCGATGTAATAAAGGCGATTTTACGCTGCCAAAAGCGGAGAAGATGCCCTTCATTAGAACAGTGCGTACTCAGCTCGTCCATACTTTAATCCAATTTAGTTTAGCATGATAAAGGGCATTACTGCCAGAAAGTCCTACACCCACTACTGACTTGTATGCATGCACATGCAGGCAGGCAATGACATGAAAAAAAAAAAAAAAAAAAAACCCATATTGTGCCCCGAGGGGTTCATGGGTAGATAATGCACTAACCAAACATTCAGGACTACCAGACACTTATCTTGTCAGACTGACACTAATCATCACTTCTGACATCTCAATTCATCCTCCTTTAGGCCAGCGGTAGGTTATTGTGGAAACAATTTTGGAAGATCAGAGCTATAACAGAAATATTTACTGTATATATATATTTTGGAGAAAAGCATACCATTTGGAATATAAAAACTAAGGACATGTGTGCATTGTCTATTGAAATGAAAGATCTTTTCATTATTTTCAAATGAACAAAGTTTTCCTCCCTGGAGGAAATATGGCCTCTGGTGGACTGCATTTGGTCATTAATTATCTATATAAAACTTTATTTGAATTAAGGGTAGAGTGAAACTTTATGAGCAGGATTTCATTAGTGCACTAAAAGAGCTACAAGCTGCTTTCTTCTGTCCGAGACATAAAAGAGCTTCTCCAACCCACTCAATGGTTCAGGTACTGAATCAACAGACCATCTGTAATGTACTTGTCAGGCTGCAAAATGCACACAGATTTTTGGAAATATGAGGAAGCTATTTTTGTGGCACTCCATTCAGATGAGTTTTAGCTGCCCAGAGCTGTCATTGACTTAAAAGGGGTTTTGTTGTGTACGTGTCGACACGCGTGTGCTAACAGTGACTCATTCTGCATGACTGTTTAGAACATTGTCGCTTCCAGATATGGCTTCACCCTCAAGTCTGTGTGTGCGTGCACATATCGGTGTGTGCGTGTGCATATCCAAGTGTGCCAACATCCTCTGTGTGTGCATACAGGATGTGCAGATCTGAAAGACTCCCAAACTCAGAAACAAAACAAGTGCCTAAAGATATGACAGGCAGGCTGAATAAAGACGAGCAATCCTGAAACAAGAGGACACAAATTAACGTCCTTTCCACACTGTCAAACTGGGGCAAAAGGCCCCTCTGAGACAGACGGGGTAGAAATATAGCAGACGCGAGATGCATGATCACATCTCCTGTGTCAAATGTTACATTCACCTGTGCAGTTCAGATGAGATGAACAATAAAATACAGTTCATGGCCCCAGATGTACCCATAATAAAGTTAGGAAACATTTCATGCAAAGATACGCTGATATGGAATTTCAGGGCCGATAATGATGCCTGTTATTATCTGTTTGTGTGGCAGATATCATAACCAATAATAATAATAATAATAATAATAATAATAATAATAATCTTGGCATTATAAATGGCTGAACACGTTACATTTTTACAGGTTCACTGTGTTCTGTTTCTTCAATGTGTATTTGACTAACTGATTTTCCTGTATCCCTTAATGGCAGATTTAATTGCATGTTTGGCAAATTAGTTTACTCAGTAAACTGTGTGAATTGTGACCCAAAGTCTATTGTTTTTTTAGATGTGACCCCTCTGCCCTCTTTATGAGTGTTTTAGCTCAGCATTTGGGTATCAGACAGCAACACAGACCAGTGGAGAGGTGGAAAAAAAACAAAAAACACACCACTCAGAACTTGTTTCCTAGTCTGCAGCATGCTCCCACATTATTGGATGTAATGGCTGGCTTAAATTACATTATCAGAACAATAACAATAATTACACTTCCTTAATTACTGCTGATAATATATTGTCGAGCGATATGTTGTGCATTCCCATTTTCATGTGATCAGACACAGTTTATGCCTTTCAGGCATGTTTTCAGAGGTTCAGACTAAACTCCTCGCGTGCGTACAGATGTGCAATCATCCCACCGTTTGGTTCTCCAGCCTTCCAGCTATCCTCTTTTCTTTGTTTATTTGTTTATATTAAAAAGGGGGTCATCTTTCTTTGGATGTTACTTGCCCAGTTGCTTGTGAAAAAATACAAGCTCATAAATTGTAATGCAGTTACATCTGGGGCAAACATCGTCCTTGCTGCATTCGTTTCTCCCAAAGGGAAAGAATCTAAATGTGCTCACACGTGTAAGAATAATTTTACATTAACCGGATAAAATGCAGGAAGGAAAGCAGCTTAACAAGGTTACAATTCAAGTGGCGCTGCATGCCTTGCATGCTTGGCATTGACTGGCCGTTTCCACAAGCCACCGAGCCCTGTGCATTGCCACCTGGTGACAAACCTGGGCCTTCAGCTGCCCTGCCCACCTGGTCTCCACAGTCAAGAGCAGAAATACACATCGCATGCCAAAAAAAATACCAGCAGCCATCACCAGTGGCACATTGTGTGAGGAAGTCTGGACAGAGGGGAACCGGAGATGAAACGTGGCAGTCACAGGAGGTGTATACAGCCAGCTATGTTATTCCACTCTGCTGGAGGTACAGCCAACCTGTTCCTCTGGCCTATATATGGAAGTAAACAGGATGCTAACAGTGGGGTGGAGGTGATGTGCCATATGTAACCCCATTATCCTGTTGTTTTGACTAAGATAGTTGAGCATGGAAAGATGGACGCCACTGCTAAGAGAGCATCCAAGCAGTCCTAAATCAGCAGTGAAACCATGTCCTTCATCGTCCTGGGAAACTCAAATGTTAAGACTAAACGCATGATGTTTATACATGAGCTTATGTACAGCAAGTACTCACAGCAGGTACAAGAAGCTTCTTGACCTCCTCCACCGCTCTCCTCATCTTGATCTCAGCTCTGGCCTGCGTGTCTTCCACTGTGATCAGGACATGAAGGTCTTCATTTAGGTGTTCCCAGTTTGGCTTTCCTCGGTTCTGCTCCTCCTGGACAGAGAAATAGGAAGAGCGAGGGAGATGGTGAGTGAATGTGACAGTGTGGGTGTGTTAGAGCACCAGTGCACTAACGCAGCATATCAAAGACAGCGCAGGCGAGAGGTAGGCATACACAGAGGACGACCGGGCCCCGTGAAGGGAAACAGGATGACAGGACCGGCCCTTTAGTCAGCTATTTAGCTTTAACTTTGAAAGGACACCTTTCTTTAATAGATCCCTGGCTTCACAGAGACAAAGATGACAGCTAGCCCTGCAGCAATTAATATCAGTGAAAGATGGATGGATGCAGGGATCAGAGAAAGATGGAGCCAGACTTTTAAACCGCACTAACTTATCTGGTAGGTATGGAATTATGACACGTGGATATAGCGCAAAATAGCCTAGGATTGTGCGTGAAGGTACACAAGGGTGTGCCTGTGTCTCTGACACGTTTATGTGGACAATATTGTCCAAGAAAAAATGGCTTTCTGAGGGAGTAATTTTACCTCCTATAAAAAGGCAGCATCCAAACTGTCGCACTCGCACAGTCGTACCTGAAAGGCAAAATGGGCTTTATAGAAAACCACCCATCACTGCTCGATAACCTTTCAACACAGTTAAATGGGAAGCCATTTCAAGATTTGAATTGGGGAGACTGGGGTTCGGAAAGGCTTTATGTTTTCAGTTGCCTCCATGAAAAGCCCAGTCACATCTAAATCTTTCGTGAAAAGGTAAAATGGGATATGTCGAGACAAATGGAGAGTAGCAAAACACCTGAACATTTTCTTTTTGGAAAAAGAAGAAAGAAAATGCCACGCTCCTCAATTTAGCATAGCTACTTTCTTCCCTCTTCCTGTTGCCCCACTGACAGTAAATGCAGGGAGCAGACACGGAGAGCGCACTAAAATGCTTTTAAGGTTGTATCGCATGTCGCTGTTAACCATGAAAGCCAGCGGTTTGAAAGCCGACTATTTCCCCTTGAGGTGAGGAGTTCTGGTCTAGGTTGCCTGAAAAAGACAACCTCAGATTCTGTTTGTGTGACACCACAATAAAAACATCAAAACGGTACTGAAATGTGAAAATGTTTTGTTTGATTTTATGAAGACAAATCAGATGGGTGAAATTGAAATCAACATAAAAAAAATAATAAACTATCAAAACTGATTTCTTTTTCCAAAGGAGGTCAGAGTCTCAAGCAGTCAACTGCAGCCCCTCCTCCTTTGTCTCGGTTTGTACAGACTGTTGATGAACACTCGTTTACTCCCACCCATACAAACCACCTCAACTTCAGATCACTGCTCATTTGTGATTGTGAGCTACTGTGAGGGTGTCTAATTACAAACAGTGCATTGCGGTGCTCTGCAGGGGGTCCACCTGACATGATTTTAGTACACTCAACGAGCAGCAAAAAGTTAGAGGGGGAACACACACACACACACACACACACACACACACACACACACACACACACGCCTTAGAGCTTGAGCCGAGTGCCACCCACCTGCTTTCTACTCCATAGAGAGCTGTTGCCATGGCACTGCTCTTTACTACACACACACACACACACACACACACACACACACACACACACACAGAAGAAAGTTCAATATTCCACTCTCGTTTTCCCCCTTTTCCGCATGTGGGTGGGGGGGGGCCTAGTTTCAGCAGTCAGGCCATTATTTCACCATGGCTGTTTGCTTATGGCCTATTAGGGGACATGGGGACTGGAAGGTGACTCTGCACTTTGTGGAGGGGACAAGAGAGACAGGCCACGAGGGCTACCTCTGTAGTATGTAGGGCACAGTATGAAAACACATGGCATATCCATAAATATACGTCTATTGAACGATGGTTGCTAATAGTCAATCACATGTCTGTTCACACAGATCCTGATAACGATTGTAGTAAAATAAATCTGGGAAAAGCGCACACGCATGCAAACTTAGACACACATCTATGCACGCACACCCACACGCCTCGCACCAGCATGACTGCCTGTGAACAAGGTCACCGTGTGCCCTCTGAGAGAAAGTGACAGCATGACAAACAGGAGGAAGGCTGGAGGGGGGGGAGGCAGAGTGGGAGGGTGAGAAAAGAGAGGGGAGGTAAGGCGAGAGCTAAGAGGAATACTGGGAAGGCCTTTGAAAACAATGTCTACGCTGGCCAACATCAAACACCATTGCAATAATCACATACCAGAGGGTGATGGGTTCTGGCAAAATATGTAGCATGAATAAATAGCAGGAATACGGCTACTAGAAACAACATCATCAGAGGGAAAGACTGCCCGTCAGTTATGCTGCCTGACTTCCATCGTCCTTACAGCACCTGTTTGCCTGCTGGATTTCACACCCCTCAGCTTGAGCGCAATAAAACCTTAAGACCTCAATTCTCACAACATGGCTGACACCACATGCAAAAACGTTAAAAAAAAAATATATATATATATATATAGCGCTGTATTTTCATCAGACTGTCCCCTCCCCTTTTTGTTTTTTTTTAAGATCGGCTTCAAAACAATTGATTAAAAAAAATAAATAAACAACAATCACCGTTCAATCATTTGATTCTACTTAGGTCAAATAATCTGATCAGTTACACCCCAGAAACTGGGAGAGATTTGTTGCATTTTTCAAGGAGACGTAACACAATTGCAGATACAAAGCTTTAAATCCTTGATGCTGTGGCTGGAGGTCAGTCCGACTTAACATACAGCCCTGGCGCCTCGATAGGATTTTTGGACAACGTGGTGCTACATTTCTGTCCCGGCAGCGTTGCACTTTAGAAGTCATAAATGAAGCTATCTAACACTCTGCTTCTAGATCTCTGAAAAGTCCCTTTGCCTTTGATCCTGAAGGAACTCCCAGCTGAGGTCAGGCTCAATGCCAGCAGACCAAACAGGTGCAGTAGAGCGCTGAAGGACGAGAGAGGACAAGTGGGGGCTCCACGAGAAAGATCAGCGCTTGACAGAAAAAAACGAAATGAAATGTTAATAAAGACCAAAACAAATTAAAACTGACTGACTATCCAATTAAAACAGAATAACTTAAATACCAAAACATTCACTGAAGAAAACACTGCCGAGACTGGAAATGAAGCTCATCATATTATTGCTGGATGATTTTGGTCAGTTTTGATGATTGCATTGGGTTTGATTTCTTTTCATAAACTATCAACACGGTACAACAAAAGAAAATGTAAGCGCTGAATCTTAAAAAAAAAAAGGCCAGAGAGGACAGACTTTGAGTGACAGAAGGCAGCGCTGAACGGGTCACCTAAATGTCACGACTTTTAGCTCAGTGTGAAAAGAGGATACAGCAGTCTTTCTCAATGGGGGATATTAAATAAATTATAGCACCAACAAGCCGTTCTGAGGTGATAGCTACCCCTCCTGCGATATGCCATCCATGCGTCCTGAACCGTCCCTCTCAAAGCCATTTGCAGACAATAACCTCAAGGCACAAAAAGTACTACCTGGGCATTGTAATACCGGGACTGTAAAGTCTCCATAAAAAAAAAAAAAGAAACAAGCCTTCAGCTGCACTGGGTCAAGAGATGAAGAATGAAAAATGTCAGCTTAAAATTTAAACAACACAAGTGTGCTTGCTGCTGCACCAACTGGCTAATCAAATTCAGCATATTGACTGCCAATGTCACATATTAGTTCTTAAGCAATAAAGTGTGGAACTTGTGCTGTGCGCGACACCGTGCACCGCCTGGCAGGAGTTGATGGTTCAAACCGCAGGCCTATTCTGTTCTGCCAGTGACTGTGCTGATGCCACACTTTTAGCTATTATGTGTTGGGACAATCAGCAAAAAAAAAAAGAAAACAAATCAAAGCAAATTCATTTGATAGAGAGAATTTCTCAAAGTGCAAGTCTGAAAGGTAATTTAATGCAGCCCTAAATAAAATAGCTGTCTCTTGTGCTAACTGGAATGTCACTGTGTAGTGGCCAAAATAAAATTAGGGAATTGTTAGTTGGTTTGTTTTTTTTCAAAAGGGGGATGGAAATGCGACTTCTGCTGCGGTCGATATAATGCGCCTCTAATTTAATTGCCGTCGTTCTTGCTGTTGTCTTGCATGAAGCATAGCCGTAGTTGTAAAAATCAAAGACAAAGCTGCCACATCACATCAAAGTTCGATTAGTATACGTCTACTCTTTACCGTCAGGACAATAATTACAGGAGTTAGTGTTTGATCTGTTCTATCAAAACAAATCTGTGGAAAAGAAACACGTCCAAAAGCCTCTGTGCACAGAAGTTACAAGATTGTAGTGCACTTAGGCACTCTCACAGACACCTTACATTTGGTCCTGTTTGATCCGAGTGTGAAGTGCAGTCTACAGAGTCTCGTCCTGTTTGAGCTGAATTTCGTGTTCCACCCACACACATACAGGCGGATTTAGAGATTTCACCATTTTCATTCTGTGACTTTTCCCTACCACATCAATACATAAATAAATTGCATACTTCTATTCCGAATACTGCAAGTACAAAATCCGCTGTTCTTCAAATCTAAATAAGATGTCATTTGAACATCGATTAAAGACATCAGTTTATTTGTAAATACACAACTACACCTAATATGACAGCCGCACGCTGTTAGATGACAGTGTACTCAAATATTTACAAGCAACGACGGCAGCCTATCAGAAAATGTATTTCTGTCCATGACTAACGAAGCAGAGGCAAACTTAAAGAGGAAGGAATTATCAGGATCAGCACAGTATTCTGTGACAGAAGGCTGAAACAGTACATGTGGGAAGAACTAAATGCCAGCCGTCAAAATTATTTGCACACAAAATGTTATAGGAAACAATTAAAAGGAAATCTGTGATGCAGAGCAAGTTTATGCAAGATTGTGCAATATGTAGGAATGAAATATATAAAACATACAAACGGAGTCCTATATTGGCATATGGTCAGGAGGATTAAAAGAATTTGAGAGGGATTGAGAGCAGAAAAAGTGATTCAAATATCACTAATCGTAAGAACTTTGCTCCTGTTTATTCAAATTGGACCATGTTTTTCTCTTCAGCTGCTTCTTTCCTCCTTATTTTCTACTTGATCTGCTTCCCCCTCTATCGCCATTGTTCTGTATTTCCTTCACTTCCCTCTCTTACTCCCTCGGTCTCCGCTCCACTCTCTCCCACTGCGGAGCGTCAGTGAGCCGACTCCCCGTCAGGCAGTGCGGCCCAGGAGGGAGTAACCAGCTGAATTATTGAGAGCATAAAAATGCTGCCGCTAATGGATCCTGAATAAACACACTGGCTAAGCTGCTGCCGTGGCATCCTCTGCTGCCACCGGGCATCGAGCTGAAAATACTGAGGCTGAGGATGCAGTGACTGGAGGCGGCTGCGGTGGCTTTGTCTCTGGCTGAGCCGCAGCTGTGACACACTCAGACCGTCCCAATATCTTTTGGGGTCCAGTGAACATACCTCATGGGGATTCTTGCGATTTGTCTTTCGAGTCTTCTGCCTTTAAAATATTTCAATCTACTTCTAACCCTCAACATATGCGCAACTGGAGATGCACCAGCAAAACGCGATCGATGAAACATTTTAAATATGGGGCTATCCCCTGACCGTATCCCATATCAAAACACTAAGTAAAGAAATGCCCCTGCTAGTCTATATTTCTGTGCAAATGTTTAACCATGTTGGACCTTTGTTGGCATAGTAATTGCACGGGGCCTTTGACAGGTCCCGCTGCAGCGGCACACAGAAAAAATAACTAGCACACGTCATTAAGTTTTAAGATAGCAAGAGTCATTGAAGGTAATCATAGAATCATGTAATGAGCTACGACCAACTTGGGGGTTGTGTGGGCGGGGGGGGGGGGGGGGGGGGAAGGGGGTCGTACATGCATGAGCATGCTCAATCCCATTTAACTACTTTTGGATCTGATTCCAAAGAAAGAACCACAGCAGAGTGTCTTCATCTTGTTCCGAGATAATGAACACACTCCAAGGGAAACGAGAGGAAGAGGTAGAAATTAAAATATGAACAGAGGAATCGTTAAAAAAAAAAAAAAAAAAAAAAAGGTTGGTCCTGCAGCACACTGGAGCCTCTAAGCTTATGACTCAGCTGAAATTCTGTGCATGTCTGTGTATATTTCATCTGTTTGGCTACTGTCTGGTTTTTTTTTCACGATGCACAGTGAACTCTGTGTGAGAGTGTGTGCAGTAAAGGTGACTGCCATACCAAGAGGGGTGAAATACACATATTTATGTAAATGTGTTGGAATATAGCACCACTGCCTGGCAAATCTGAGCAACTGGGAGGTAGAAAAAAAAAAAAGCAAAAGGAGAAGGGGGGGAAAAATAAATAAAAATAAGAGTCACCTCCAAAAGGTGTCACTCAATGTAGACAAATATAAACTGGAAAAACAGCCGAAAGCAGCCATTACAGCAGGGTTTGAGGCCCGTGAGCAAAATATGCACAGATGCTTAAAATACCACAATTTTCAAAAGTGTCAATTTGTCCTCAGTAACTTCAAAGTGCATCACCAAATCTGATCTGACACACTTGAACCCCCGCTTGGGGACGCATGCAAGTTGCTGCTGCTTCGGCATTCAAAATTCAGGATTTCAATAATCAATTATCTATGTTGGCTGAATGGTGTGGTGTGTCAAGTTTCAAAATGTTTCCCAAAATATGCCACGAGTGAGCTTTTTAGGCCTTAAAAGACAAATCATTACAATGATGACCCGAGGGCTGTGCAATACAGGACTACCAAATATGATTTGACATTATTTGGCGACAGTTAGGCTGAATTTTTAAATGCTGTAATGTGGCTGATTAAAATCAAACCATATGGTCCATTCTTCTTCATTTTTACCTGAAAAAGCCTAATTTACAGGCACAATTACACAGAGGGTCTTTGCCTGACATCACCCCTTGGGTTTCAGGATATGTAGATACACAATATTAGCCTTTTATGTCTCCAACCTCAGCTCGGTAGATCCAGAAATAGAGGCTGCCCCTGGCCTCGGCCGTCTGCTTTGCTACTGCCTCCTGTAGTTTCCACTGCACAGCATTTTGCAAACAGCACTATCAGATGTCAGAATGCAGCCACCAGGCATCAACCGAGTGTGTGTGTGTGTGTGTGTGTGTGTGTGTGTGTGTGTGTGTGTGTGTGTGTGTGTGTGTGTGTGTGTGTGTGTGTGTGTGTGTGTGTGTGTGTGTGTGTGTGTGTGTGTGTGTGTGTGTGTGTGTGTGTGTGTGTGTGTGCATGCGTGTGTGTCTGCCTCATGTTTCTAAGGGCCTGGAGGGAAGTTTTTGTGTGACCACCATCCCCGAAAATTTCACAGGGTTGCGTGACATTTTAAGACAGATGGGAAATCATTGTGGAGGGAAAAAAAAAAAAAAGAATTGACCTTCACTGTGGACTGGTGTTATCAAATAAATGTAGATCTTTTTATATTTGTGTGAGCAGAATCTACCGAGTATCATCGATATCACAACATAAGATTTATAAAAACACACTGGGCACACTGTGGAGCTTACCTTCTTCTTGTCTCTCATGGAGCTCTTGCCTCGCACCATGATTTTGCATCCCGTCTCCGCTTCCAACTGTTTGGCTGTGAGTCCCCTGGGGCCAAGGATTCTCCCCACAAAGTTATACTGCAGATACAGAGAGAGAAAGAAACTTGTGAGTCTACAGGTAAGTGTAATACGTGGAAGATTGGGACATTTACATTTCCTTTACACCAGGATGGAATGGCTACATGCGCCACACTAAAAGTACATCTGCACTTTTTGCAGAAAAGTTGGCACCCCTATTTTTATCAACTCGGCTACATGTCAAAATAGTCTCAAAGAAAAGTTTGAATGTTAACTACAGGAATTAGTCCGGTTGGAGTGGTAGGAAGGAAATGAAAAAAGTAAAAAAAAAAAAAAATAAGCTGGAGAGGATGTTGAGGGGGAGGTGAGGTGGTGCAATTGACACAATTTTCTTATCAAGAACCCCCCCCCCCCACCCCCCTTTTCACAGGTGAGTGGCTTTGGAGCGTTGTACCAAAAAAAGAAATGTATTAACCAACATAATCCTCTCTTCTCCAACTGGCTTCCAACAGGATGAAAAGAAATGTGTTGAAATAATCCAACAGAATTTCCTGCCAACATAAAAGAAGGAGAGGAGGAGCGTGGAGAAGCATAGAGGTAAACAACCCATCCTCGTTTCAACCATGTGTTCCACGGCTGGTAGAGAAATCAACGGTAAGAGATCTCTGACATTATTAAAAATGGAAACTTTATATTTGAGCAAAAAAATGTTAAAGCCTCAAATGCTCAGTGGCAGAGTGGAAAGCTTTTCTTGACAATCAGAAGCACAGCTCTTCGTCTCTTGGGCCGTCACAATGAGCTGTGACACGGCTGCATTAAATTCGTAAATGCAGTCACATCTGCTTACGCACTCCGCCGCACCAATGCCTCCGCAAGATCCAAAAGGCCATCAGGGAAGTCACATTTAATTACAGAGGGATTACAAATTTAACACGATGTCGCCATATTTCCCCTCCACAACGTAAACAAACACGGATGAGGACAATCAAAAACTGCAGGCTGTTGTTTGTCTTGTCCCCGTCAGTGGGTTTGACTGCGTCGCCCGCCTGCCTGAAACAGGAAAGACACGCCCTGTGGCTGGAGAAAGGCCGGAGTCCCTACGGCTGACCACAGCATGCGGCTACGCCGGCTTGGAGCACGTGTTTCTCCGTCACAAGGCAACTGTCTGTTTGGTTAACTCCATTAAAGGAAACTGGTGCAGCGGCGACATTTGGGAGGGAGTGCGCCAACTGAAGGATTTAAGGACACCTGTCCTCGGAGGTCAGCCACCAACAAAGCATGGTGGCCTGCTTCCGACTTGTACAAAAACACACGTATAACAGCACCGCCTCGAGGAGCACAGAAGAGAGAGCTGTCAGTCTGCATCATCGCACTCGCTGCAGACAAGGGTGAATCCCTGGCTCCGGGTGTTATGGTGGTACTGTGGTACTCCTACACAACACACACGCACACGCACACACACACACACAAACACACGTGGCCTATTGGACAAAAGCTACAGTGACATTGTCCTGGATGTTGTTATACAGCCCACTCTACTCAAAAATACAGTACAATATTTGATGAATGCTTGCCATTATCCGACACGTACATAATTAGCACATATAAGTGTCCAAAAAAGAAAAAGAAAAAAAAAAAGAATTCACCATTTAGATGTAGATTTCTGTGCCGATATGACATGGGACAGTGCTCACCTCCTAACAGGCTATAAAATAATCCATCAGTACAAATCCCATAAGATTTACATTCCATGAATATATTAAATGCATACAGTAGATGACTTACAAAGTAATCCCTGAATATCACACTAGGCAGGGGGGGGGGGGGGAGTGGATCTGGTTTCAAATCTGAGGTGGTGGCTGGTGTGAAAATCCAAAATGCTACAGAAAGAGCATTTCATATTTTATTCTCTGCGCTTCTTTCATTGTTACTAATACTCTCCCCTTCTTGACAGTAGACTGTGTTCACGAACACGTTGATGACATATATACTTGACAAGAGAGCCGTGACCCGAGTGTGGACGGCAGAAAGAAATAAACGGGTAAAAGGTGAAGGATGATGCCACATTAGCTGAGAAACATCTTGTTTTTACAGTAAATGGAGAGCTGTTATGAGCAAGAAGGGCAACACTTTCAATATATTCTCACTGCTTTCCCACCCTGCATGCAGACTAACTCTTCAACCCAGGGGGCTCAGGGATAAAGGGTGCGCGTGTGCACACGTAGCACAGAGCATGTGCCGTGTCTAGCCAGCAGTCACACACACACACAAAGGAAAATTTCAACACAGATATAAAATGACTATGTTTTTTTGATTTAAGCATCTCTCCACACTCTGGAGCTGTACCAAAAACGAATGCCGCCTCATCATAATTAAAGCTTGCAATTTGAAGTGTAGCTACACTGTTTAAAAAAAAAAAGAAAAAAAAAAAGAAGAGGCCCAAATTATCTCAGTAATGGGATGAAGCTCAATGTTTTAACTCTAATGGATGGCTCACTCTGCTCACTGGTTTACAGCTCTGCTCTGGGGGTTTGACATTCTTCTCGTGGATGTTGATACCCCGTTGGAAAAGGCGACCTCCATTTTAAGCCACTGGAATGTAGACACAATGGAAAGCCAAGCGGGTGAGTTATCAGAAGGGTACAGGGCCATTGAGTGTGCCAGGAACTCCACTCGGTACAGCCAGAGGAGTAGGACGGATACACTGCCCTCATTGCCAAATACACTATCCGCTCTTCACCCGCTCTTGCTATGCTCAACTATCCAGAATCCTCCACACTGACAAAAAAAAAAAAAAAAAGAAGCAGCAAGGTTTCAGTTTCTGTATTCCTGCTGTTAAATCCACTGCACTGGTTTCCCAGACTGAGGTTTTGGGAAATGACTGGATTTCCAAAAGTCTTGCAGTCTATGGGACTGGGAAATGTTAACAATTAAGCACCATTATAATAATTATAATCAGCAGCTCTTTCCCCTGAATAAATTATGTGTTTTGCTTACTTGGATACTCTTGGAAGCAGTCTTTTTCCTCTGTGTGCATGTATTATCGCTGAATTATTATTTCCTTTGCTTATTTACAGCGCTGTAAAGTTTGAAGCACCGGGACGTTTGGTAGACAAACCGTTTTCTTCACTCCTCTATTTCGGTCTCGTTTTGAAAATCAGACTTTTCTCCAAGTTTCCCCAACAAACACGTGAATACAAACACGTACAGTACGACAAAATAGAGTTCATGTGCAAACACCGAAAAACAGACAGACACACTTACATGCACACAAAGCCCCCCCCCACCCCCTTCAGGACAAGGGCTTACACTGACATTAAAAGGGCCTTTGTTTAGCCCCAGTTATCGCTACTCCACAGGCGGGTTGTGTTGTGAGCATCTACGTCTCTGCCACTGTGTGCTTGTGATGATATGCGTGCGTGTGCGTGCGCACGCGACAGACACACAATGTATGGAGTGAACTCTCGCAGACACCCTCACCACCCGGAGCTGGTCGCGGCATGGGCTTGTGTGCTCGGGCAGCCTTGGTTTGTTTTTGTGTGAACAACTGAAAAACAACAGCGGTTCCACCAACAATGCTCACAGAAGCAGAACAATTGTGCCTTTGACAGCGTTTGTTTGTGGTGGTGGGGAGACAGGAAATGAGATCATGCCGAGGGCTCTGGCAGTGCAGCGCGGGAGGCTTATCGAAGAGCAGGGCCAGGCCAGGAGGAGAATACCAATCACTTATTAGCTGGCCTTGCTGAGTTTATGGAAATGAGGAATAGTTCATTCAGTGCAACGTATCAAATCAAGGTGGATTCTTGTTACACCGGGCACCATCCTCTCGCTTCTGCTTTCAATCTCTCCCCCATCTTTCCACTTACTTGACTCGAACACCCCCCTCAAATGTTGGAAAGTAGCGTTGTGAAAGAATCCTACTAATCGTTTATCCCAGCAAAACTCCCATTTTCCTCATACCTAATCAGCCTCACTTCATTCAACCTCCAGTTTTTGGAGTCTTTACAGAGGGCACAAAATGCCTTCCTGAAATAGTTCCCTTCGTTCTCCCCACCTCCTCCTTCCTGTCGCCATTCACAGCTTCTGGAAACTGAGCTTCCTTTTCCTCCGTGTCCTACGCAGGATCTTGCCTTTCCTCTTTGGCTTATCTGCCATCCCCCTGTTGTGCACAGGTCTCTAACAGCACAAATCAATGTTTCTCCGACAACACAACCTCCCAAGCCACCAGCCAGCAGACTGCCCTTAATCATTCATTCCTCTTCGGGCGGAAACCTTCCATCACGCAATTAATTCATCGTATTTACCTTCGCTTTGTGGCCCGATCCCCGCAACAAAGAGCCAAAAAGGACAAGGATGGAAGGAATATGACATAAGGAGCAGATAGGTGTGTGCGTACTTGATCTACAGGAGGGCGGAGGACGTGAGGCGAGAGCGATGAGTGCGTGAAAATCAGACTTAGATTCCAGTGGTGACATTTTCGCCTCAAAGCCCTACAGACTTCAAAGCTCTCCATTCAGCACATCCAGCATTTAGTGCCTAATCCATAGCTCCTTTGATAATTCTGTTTGGGTTTATTTTGGGGTTGCAGGCAGGGTGAAAATACAGAGGAGTGAGGATGGAAAGATGGAAAGCGTAAAGATTGACGTCGACTGAAGTTTGGAAGACGTGAGCGAAGGGAACACGGAGCAAAGTTTATGAACTTGAGAGTAGAAATTGCTGAATAACATCCATTTCTCAGACTCAGTGTTGGTTAATCGCAGTAATTCAAGACTGCCCTTTGACAAAGCTGAGAAAATTAACGTTAGGCACGCTCCCTTATCCATGGAAGGGAACAGATTACACTTTAGAGTGGTCACATCGCATCAATAGCCAACCTTTATTTTATTTATTTTTAGTTACGAGAAATTATGCTAATTCAGCCAAAGCGGTGAAGTCATACTTGCATCAGCTGATTAGCTATTAGCTACTTCGCTCACGCTTCATCATTTTTGGCTCAATCATCATCCGACTAGCAAGCAGACAACTAATAACAGCCAATCAAATTCATTCGTGCCAGTTTACAGGACACCCTTTAATGACCCGACAGGTGGTACACTCATGCCAGCACAACTCGGTGTTGCAGCTGCTTCCACGTAATTATTCCGAGGTGAAAAAGCTTTTGGTGGTGTGGATCCAGTCTTTATGCATGTTCACAATTATCTCTGAATTCTGTATACCACAGCTTGAGTGTTTATGGTGGCGTATTCATTCTCCCAGCAGGATCCTTATTGCTAAACTGTTTAAAATACTTTTTTTTTTTTTGACTGCTTGAGGAAAGTGTCTGTTTGCAAAAAAGGTCAGTATTGACACAGATGCCAAACCAGTATATTGGATCTGTGCATCACTTTCGAGAGCACAGTTTACTGCTCAGCTGTAAAATACCCTACTTCTGCACGAGATTGACATTTTTCAAAATAACCTAATAAGACATGTCCTTACCAAATGTTTCAGCGTTTATGTTAAAAAAAAAAAAAAGGAAGATTGACATTTTAAACTCAAAGGAGCCTCAAAACTCCTGCATCGGTGGGATGCAGTAGATATGGATTGTGCAGTCAGATTGTATAAATAAAAGCTGACACTACATCCCCGGTGCAGCCTTTGATCACTGTGTGGTCAACCTGCTTCCTCTGTCCTTCACCTCGATGCCTCTCAACTGTATGATGCACAGGCAGCCCGGCCGACGCATCACAACGCACCATCCTCCTCCAGTATTAACACAACTGGTGATATGCAAGTTGGCATTAACGTAGTCATAAATACACATGTAACAGCTTAAACTGTTTCCCTTCATCGTGTAAACCGACTACAACAAATAGAGTCCTGTTTAAATTATCATTGTAATTACCTCCTTATCAAAAAGCGAACTAGAAAACCATCCGCTCATCAAATTATCAGCTTCACGCATGACTGGCTAGCTCCAGTTATCAAAAATCCTCTACTCTGCCGCTCTATCAGCGAGGTGAGGTGAGGTGTTGGGCGGTACATTTCCAGGACTGGTAATGACTTAAGGGGGTCAGAAGGATATCAGGAGCTGGCATGATAAGTGATGACACCCTCATGGGAACAAGCTTAATGACTTTCCCTGTGCAGGGAACTGGCTGGTTTAGCCGGGCAATTTCACTGCAGCGAAACAGAGAGGGCCAGAACATTCAGTCTGTTCAAACCGCTGGAGCCTCTTTTTCAGTTGTTCTCAAATCTGTGACTTGCAGTGAAGGTGAAGCACCATGATGCAATAAAACAACATTTTCTACCTTCTCTAAACCAAACAAAAACAAAAATGCATAGACATGCATGTATAATTCTGTAAAAAATTGGTACTTAAGGACAGAATTTACAAAATAAGGAAAAGTTCATGAGGACCATTCTTCTACTGGAATAGACTCATGAACAACAACAGAAGAAACCAATATCCTGTCTCTAATAACATTGCATGAAGACAATATAAAACGGCTCCATCGTTTTTTTTTTTTTTTTTTTTTTAAGCTGAAAAGTAATTTGCAATATTTGTAATAATGTGCCTTCAAAACACAGGCTAACAACCCCAAAAATGTAGATTTGCAGCTGGATCAAACATCTGTTCCTCTGAGGCGTTTTAGTTTGGAGCCAAAGGGCAGAGCAGACGAGGGTAAACTCGGGGTGGGGATTTTAAAAGGAGTCCATTACGGAGGCAAACAGCTCATAGTGCCACGACAACCCCCTGAAAACCAGACAAACACTAAAGCCACAGAAACACCAACAGCAGAACTTCATTTGCACCGCTGCTGTCACAGTCCTGTCCTCACAAATCATCATTGTCTTCTCTTGGATGTATTCAAGCTGGGGAGTTCGGACGGTCCTGGTTACCAGTTGCTCAACAGCTTACGTCCAACCGAGGGTCCCGTTTCACAGAGTCAGCACAACAGAGGTAGCTTCCATGTGTGCATTTTGGGTCTTAAGCTTTCTCACCACCGAGTGACCTGCCCTCAACCCACCAGGGCATTAAAGAGCTGGCAAATACAAATACACAGAGAATAAAGTCGAGACAGAGGCAACCTTAAAAGACATGTCACACGTCCTATCAGATGCCTGAAGGTCAACGGAAATGACATGCTGAGCTGTCAGTCAGCTGCCTATCAATGTGTATGTGAGCGTGTGCTCCGGAGAGAAGCGGAGCCACAGATAGCATTTAATTGAAGGTTGAAGTTATCAGATAGCCTGCGACTCAGCTGTCAGTCAAGATGCAGTCACCACGGTGACGCATCACAGTGTTCTGCACCACTGACGACATCAGGAAATGGCTGACTTTGAAGAACGGTGAGGGGGGGTGGGTAGGCAGACACACGGGGAGACAGAATGATAGAGACGCAGGCATACACTCAAACACATTAACAGACAACTGTGGGGCACACGGGCAAGTACACGCAGGCCAAAGGAGGGACACACTTAAGGGAATTAGAGTAGAAGCATGCTGGCAAGGCAAGTTATTTTGGTAGAATTGATATGCTGCACTGCATCCAGGACAATCAAATTATCTGCTAGTGAAACCTGAGCAGGGGACACGTAGGTGATCTGACCGAGAAAGGCCCATTGAGTGAGCGTGACCTCGGCCTAAGGATATGGTAAGGAAAAGTGGAAGTCATGTCGGTGGATGGTAGAAGTGTCCCGGAGATGGGAAAATAGTGTGAGCGATGATAAATCTTCCACTGTTGGTGAGTTGAAGAAGACGAGAGACTTGGACCACCATTTCCTGCTTCCTTGGGGAAAACCCAGAGTTGCGTCAGCAAGAAACACACACACACGGACATGGACGCACATGGACACACACACACGCACATTTTCAATGGGGTGAGTCTGGGTAATCATACAGAAATGCGAGGGGGGGGATAATATTCCCCAGTCTAATAATCTTCATTACCGTTTCTTCTCCTTCAGCAGTGGGCAGATTGGAATAAGAACTGACATTTTTCCATCCCTTCCTGCATCATTTCTTTCCTCTCTACCTTTTCTCACTGATCGCACATCATCCCTTCTCTTACCCCTAAACTAAATACTAAACTAAACTTTTAATCCTCCTTGAAAACACAAACTGGATCTTGGGATACTGTGGCTCACTCTGTGTTGAGACGTGGCGAGCTACGTTCTTCGAGGAAGTGAGCTGAACATGCAGCCACTTTTTTTTTTTTTTTTTTTTTTTATCTGCCACTGTCTGCTGTTCAAATAAATTTCAGGACAAAGTTACTCCTCATGACTTATAACAAGTTATACTGTGAGCATTCAAAAATACGTGCAACACAACAAAAGGTTTATTTTCCGAGAACAGGCGAGGTAGAAAGAATAATTTTATTGGGACCCGCTACTGATTTCCCCTGGCTCCTCTCATCACATCTATATATAACAAAGCTATATGGCATTCGCCTCTCTCCCTGCTGACTTAATGACCACCCTTGGTCGAAGCGTTATAAATGTGTATCCCAAAATAAAAGTGGAAAAAATATGTACCATTTTTCTGTCATTGC
Organism: Embiotoca jacksoni; assembly: GCF_022577435.1. Taxonomy (NCBI): domain Eukaryota; kingdom Metazoa; phylum Chordata; class Actinopteri; family Embiotocidae; genus Embiotoca; species Embiotoca jacksoni. The sequence goes on from NW_027185318.1 coordinate 6,907,385, forward strand.
AGTTCTGTATCCGTCTGTGCTCGCATATCTTTGTGTGTGTGTGTGTGTGTGTGTGTGTGTGTGTGTGTGTGTGTGTGTGTGTGTGTGTGTGTGTGTGTGTGTGTGTTAATGTGTGTCTCCTAAGGTCATCAGTGAGTCATCTTGGCCACCAGGGGGAAACCTAATTAAGTTAGGAGCTTTCCCGACAGCTCGTAAACACAGTACAGAGTTACAGCCCTGCTCTGGGCAAAGCAGCATAGCACAGCGAGCAAAGGGAACACGGGGGCCACCTGAGGATGCAACACTTTTAAAAGTGTGTGTGTGTGTGTGTGTGTGTGTGTGTGTGTGAGTCACTGCATTCGTGTGTCCACAGTCACAGGTGGCACACATTGTTCCACACATTGTTCCACACATTGTTCCACAGATCTCCCTCGCACTTAAAATCTTTATGCTTGTCCACAGGGATAGCACCAAACCCCAAAGATTCCAGCAGTAATGAAAAGCATACATTATATATCTTTAAATGGCATGTTGTACATAGAGGATGATTTCAGTTCAGTCGACCACAGTACCCCGGCACGCCTTTTAAGACAACTGAACAATCGACCATCAATGGTCAGCACAGCATTACAGTTTAAAACGTATGTATTTATAATGTCTCAGATATGGATGCACAGGTTACTCAAGAATTAATACACTATTCGTGATTATTGTTGATATTTCTACAACGTGAAGAATTAAAGAAAAAAAAAAAAAAAAAGAAAACCATGCAAACGCGCGATTATCACATTTAATTGGTGGACAGTCACGAAATATGAAAGGCGAAAACCCAGATGTGATAATTTGATTTAGTTTGAGCGTCAGACGGAGGGCGTCTGGTCTGAGGGTCATCCGGAGCTAAGCTGATCCGAGCCAGACCCTCGTGCCCTTTATCAATTCTGTCAGGGGGAAAATGCACTCCATGCCTGGCTTGGCCTCGCCCTGCTCTACGGTGTCTCTTATCCTCCGTCACCTCCCTCCATTCATTTCCTCATTGCAAACTGCAGGGATTATGAAGATAAACGTTGCTCCTCAAGACGTGACACAGTTATTCATGCGTGTGCCAAAGATTACCATGAGGCCAGGAATGTGGCTGGCTGGCTGACTGTGGTCAAAGCTTTACACACATACATATTACAAGGCTTCACACACCTGGACGTAGTCCTGCAGACAATACTTTTACGGACTCTCCTCCTCTGTGTTTCCACCATCCTCCTCCTCCTCATCATGATACCTCTGCCATGTACTATTCTTTCCCAAAAGTGCACGTGCCTTTAATTCTGTTTTTCCATCCTTGAAAAAAATCGTCTCTACCCCTGCTCCAGCCAAAGTGCGTGGTAAGTGCAAAGGATTTCCATCTCCATCAACTGAATATTTATGAAATTACAGTTTATTTTTCATGATGTTACTCCTTTCAATCTCCTACATATTCTAATCTACCACCGAGTTGGCCCATAAACAACCTAACGTGCTGTGTTTTCCCTGAGACCCGGACCAAATTAGCCTTGCAATCTGATATAGGCAGTACATTATCAACTTGGTGCACATGTTATGAGTCGAGCTACTGCTTAAAATAAAGAACACAGTCAAGAGTTGTGCATTTACTAACCATGAATTGAAAAGGAAGCAAAAACTGAAAGGCAGAAAGAATGCATGAGGAAAGCAGAAAGGAATGAGCAAATGTACACTAGAAAGGAGGTTTGTCCTCAATGCTGACAGATTGCTAAACTATCGGCAGCTGTCATCCCAGCGATGACATCCCAAAGACACATGGCCTAAGGCAAGAGGACCAACTGTGTGTGTGTGTGTGTGTGTGTGTGTGTGTGTGTGTGTGTGTGTGTGTGTGTGTGTGTGTGTGTGTGTGTGTGTGTGTGTGCGTGCGTGCGTGCGTGCGTGCGCGCATGTCAACATAATTCTGAATCTTTTTACAGCTGCTGATATGAACGTTTTAGAATAAGTCTCATAAATCTAAATTTCATGACAATACTAAACCGAAAACATATGCTGCAAGATTGATTTTGGCAAATGTACAATATTTTCTTAAAAACACACATTATTGTGTGAATATTAGTCTCAAAACAATTAGGGCAAACGCACCAATATTATTGGCAATGTGACACAGCTGCCGTAGTGCGAGATGTGTGAACGGTGCTACTTACGTCTGGGTACTCTTTGACAGGCACAAACAGTTTTTCCTGCAGGTGAACGATGGGTCCGATTGGTTCAGGCAGCTCCAGCGGGTGTCTGTCCACGAGGCCATTCACTGTGTCGCTGTACATGTCTTTACGCACTCTATTGATCTCTGAAACACACAAAAAATATGCAAACTGTTGTCAGAAACTGAGTAACAACAGAGGAGTGACACATTTTAAAATTTCATATTACATAAATCACTGTCGTATTGATTTTGACTCACGGGCAAAGGCTTAATGTGGCATATGTATATTAAAGGCGCACTTCTTAAGTTTGTTAACTGCCTTGAGTATTGTCTTTCACAGATAAACAATCGTGTAACTTTGGTTTTGGAGGATACCAACACACAAACGTATCACAGCCTGCGAGTGTAAAAATGCATGGACGCTTCCCAACACCTACAGGAAATAGTACATTTTCATAACATACTGCTCTGACTAAAAAAAAAAAAAAACCAGTGAATCTGTGTTTGTGTGCGAGTTATTCTACATGCAGGAGACAAAAGTTAAGCGCTGCATTATTTACGGGTTAAGGCTACTGTGCTTCCTTTCTTCCTCCCCAGCGGCTGTTCTCCAAGCGCAGCCTTTGTGAGCGGCTGAGCACGAGACCAGACGCACACAATCGCTCAGGCTTAGGTATATGCCGCCTTCAGATCTGATCCCTCTGTCAGATGAAACTAATGGACCTCTCTCTCACTCACACACGCGCTGCCAACGGAGACTTCTGTTCCAACTCTTTCATACACACATGCTCACCTCTAATTCACGCACACGCCCGTTTTTACTGTAGGCGCAGCTCTCAAAAGTTCTCACACACACACACACACACACACACACACACACACACACACACACACAAGAGAATTGCTGCGCTACGTGGGTTGAGGGAAAAAAGCATTCATTGATGCTACCCAGCCCGTTTGACTATACATGCGAGCGTGTCACAGATGGATGAGGATCAACGGCTGCAGTTGTAACACCGATTAATGGAGGACATACTGGGGTCACACTTTTGCCTCCCACGTTGCCATCACTGCACAGTCATCGGCGTTGCCGAACCAAAAAGGGAGCGAGATGTAATCCAAAAAGAGGCACCGACAAAGAAACACTAAGTTTGAAAATGATATGGGGGTGGGGGGGGGGGGTAAAATGGTAGGGCCAGTGAAGCCTTGAGGAATGACATGTGTGAGGTGGGGAGTGGAGTGGGGGCAGGTGTTCGGCACTATTTCTATCACCCCTGTGACTTTCTGGCAGCAGGGAGGCTCTATATTAAACTGCAGCGAGGGAACATGACACTCAACTGTAGATGCCCTTAGTAAAGCATGCCTGACTTCAAAACCACAACCTTACACTGGACCTTACACTGAGGCAAAATTGGAAGGTGGGTCAAACTTACGTAATAAGGTTGTAGACTAGTTCTGTAATGTAGTTTCTTTTTTTTTTTATGTTATAATTTTACCAAAGACAAAACACTAATTAAAACTGCAAGCAGTGATGTACGGGCCCTCGCACTCCGGCGCGCCGCCTCCCCGACGTGCAGCGCGCGAGGGACCGCATATCCCTGCTTCTCACAAAACAGGTATATAATGTATGGTCTCACCACGCCGGATGTATGCCACACGTTTTGTGAGGTTTCAAGCATCCGTTGACCTTAAACATCAACTTCCTGTGTCACGGCGAGCGAGCCGTTAGGCCACGCCCACTCGCAAAACACATATCATGTGTCGTCTCACCACGCCGGATGTATGCCACACGTTTCGTGAGGTTTCAAGCATCCTTTGACCTTAAACATCAACTTCCTGTGTCACGGCGAGACATCCAACTTTGCCACATCGTCACGGCGATGCCCATTGACAAAGTCGAACGAATGTCTCAATATATCATCAACTACATGTTTAGGTTATTGTGACCCGACTTTACGTTCATGGGATCAACTAGCTCGACGTAGAATGTGAAAGTATGAAAAGTGTCATTTCCGGTGGCCAACAGGGGGCGCTATGACTATGAGCGAATATTACCACACAGGGGTCTTTGGGGCGGGGCTGTTATCATACCTGTGATGTTTGGAGAAGGTCGGTCCATGTGCATAAGATTTAAAGCAACTCGTAGTTTCATGGCGAGGCCCTCAAAATGGCCGCCTCTCACGGGCACACACATCGACGAAAACAAATTATTTTAAGAAGATTTAATCCCAAACATGTTTTCTGTCCATAGAACCTAAATTCAAGTCGGTACGACAAAATCCCTAGGATTAGCCCGACGTGTCAGAATCGCCCAAAATGGTGACAAAATTCAAAATGGTGGACTTCCTGTCGAGTTGACGTAACGGTGCGATGTAACTTTTTTGTGCGTCCGGGTGTGATACACGTGTCCACCGGATTTGGTGAATTTAGGTAAAAGCGGCCGCCGGGGCATCTCTTTAGGGGGCGCTCTCGAGCCGTTTGGCCGCGCCCAATCGCGACTCCACCAGAATACGAAAGTTTTCGCCGGGAGACATTATGTGTTTCCACTTTCATGAGTTTTTGAACACGGTAAAGCCTCCAAAAAGGCAAATCACTTTACGCAAGGAGAAGAACGACGAACGTCCAAGAACATTTTTACGAAATACAATAGTTGCCCGGTGCTCGGGCCCAAATAATAAAGACACTCTTGAACTCGGCTGTGGAATCGGTTCGACGGGATTTCCCATTGAACTGAAGAAATGTCGTCTCTGGATACCGTCAACGACAGACTGACAAATGTGTCGCCGGAGGAGGGGGGGGGGGGGGGGTGGTCGTCGTCGTCGTCACAGACACTGACAAGCATACAGATAAATATCTGGCTTTGCAGCTGTGTGGACAACACCTGTGGAAAAAACTAGAAACCGAACCGTACAAGCAAGCCAGGAGAATCGGCCCGGAGCGACTCTGTCCCAAACCGCATGACCTCAGCACTCCGTGATCCGCAGATACTCCCAGTACTTCCCAAAAGATGAATTCATCCTCATGGTATCTAGCCCGGAGAACAGATTACATCAGTCCGAACAGTTGGCCGCATCTCGGTTTTGTCGGTGCGCGCAGGGGTTTGGCAGCGGCACGTACAGGGAGGAGATCGGGACCGCTTAACACGGGGAGTACAAAGAAAACTGCAGAAAAACAATATATTTTCTTGCAGAAGAGGGTGTGTTGTGTGTCCCTCAAGTAAGTTAAACTGGAGTACGATGGTTTCGAGGTATAATAACAACACTACAACTCACTCTAATGGCTGATATAGTAATTCTTCTACAGCAAGATTACATGTCTTTCTCAAAATAAAAATAGCATAACACTGAACGTTGAAAGATAACGTTAACTTTCTGTCAATCTTAGTAGCTCGCTACGTCTGTTTCTTAAAGCAAACAATAATAAATACCGAAGAGCCATTTCACACACTGGTGGTGGATTAAAACGGTGTGCGAGAGCCATCAACGACGGGAAAAGAAGAGCGAATATTCTGCGGGTCAGAAAACCACTTTTCTGCATTTCAATGACAGCAACTACACGGTGTACTATAACTTGGGTTTAATGCACCCAAGAACTTTTGTCCTTCAAATAACAAGAGAAAACAAAGCGGCATTCACATGTGACAATTCAACCCAAAAAAAAAACCATCGGCAGTATTCCTCCTCCCTCTAATTCCATTTCCTCTCGCTGAAATGCCACATTAACATAAGGGGGCCGCACTGGGCCATCAATGCAGACGTGCGGCATTTGACAACCTCTAATTTCATTGCGGCAAGTCTTTTCTGAAGCGTTGTGCTCACCTAAAAAATTACCCCTTGCCTTGCATGGCCGACAAAATCATTTGTCTAGCTGTCCACCCCGCCAGAAAAGGGTGATTTAGTAAGAACGTTCGTGTGTGTCTGGATAACTATCTTCTGTGGGGGGTGGGAGGGTGACACTGTCTTCGAAAGAACAGCCGAAAGTGAGGAAAAAAAAAAGAGAAGAAAATCAGCTGGAGTAAGAGAGAGGTAGGCCATCGAGTGAGGACTTTTCTTGTTGGGTATTAGATGGCAGAAGAAAAATGCCACAGTTCCTTTGCGCCCATGTTATCTCGTTCAGCCTTCTCTCAGCTCAATGCCAGTTTGTCATCCACAACCTGACTCAGCAAAACCACACAGACACACAGCACTTTCTGCCATTTACCTGTGTGTGTGTGTGTGTGTGTGTGTGTGTGTGTGTGTGTGTGTGTGTGTGTGTGTGTGTGTGTGTGCGTGCGTTGCACAGATAATAGTTCCTGTGTTTACTCAGACATCTGTCAGGAAGAAACAAAACTCGACCTTGACAGTAGTTGGAGGACACAGTGGAAGGTTTGATGAGACAAACACAGAGGAAAGATGGATGGATTTTAACCAGTGCTGAGCAAGCGGAGTGCAGTTGAATTCCTCTCGACTCACGCTGCTCTTTTTTTGACTCAATAAAAGTTAAAACATTTAAATTTTATCCTCCCCCTTTTTTTTTTTCTTTTTCTTTCTCTCTATTTCTGCCCTTTCATCTCAAATCTGCAGTGCAAAAAGAAAATGTCACCGACTGAGGCTGCATATCTATCTGCCCTTTGTCACGTAAAGAGACAATTTCTCCTCATCTCCTTTTGTGATCTTGGGAATGGGAAGCGATGAATACTCCAAGCGAAGGATGAGGGAGAGGAGAATGGCAGGTGAGGAGCTTGAGAGAAAGTGGACGAAGGAATATGGGAGACAAGTGTCTGTAAGATGAGAGCCAAAAATCAAAGTGAGGTCTGGTGGGTGGATGTCAGGTGCAAAGGTTCATTCCTGACTTTGAAAAACAGTTTGGAAAAGAAAAAAAAAAATCGTATGCCAGGTCCACTGACTCGTTTTGTTTGGATCTTGCAATCACTTCTCACATTCATCCCTCGGTTGAATGGTTGTCACCTCAGTTGTCGTCATGTGGACCGAGTGTCACTTTTAAGTCCCGTGATATACAAATGCCAAAGGTTTTAGATCGCATGATGACAGCTGAGCCGTCGGTTAGAAAAACCAAACTCCGTAAGCTGAGGAAGACTGCAAGATGCTGATGAAAACGCAGAAGTCATTTTTATTTGGGATCAAATTTAAGAAGATGCCTGAAAATTGATGCCGTGATAGTGAGGTAGACAAAACCAAACATGTGAATATTTTAAGGCTAACAGATATAAATCAATTAATGACTCCACATTTTAAGTAATTAATTGCCTCTGGAATAACGTTTTGATTCAAGCGAAATGCTGATACATTAAGCAGAGCTAAATTATTAGCTTTACAAAAATCAATTTACAAATAAGCAGCATGAAATGTGCTGATATCATGTAAAACAGCTTAAACACAACATGCCTAACAAAGAATCTGCACAAACAGGTCTTTCGCTCAGCTCCGATCTCCAACATGATTGGTTTTGTACACTAGCAATGCTTAAAAGTCACTTTTTAAAAAAAACCCAGTTGGGTGCAAGTCAGAGTTTTGCCCAAAAAGGAGCTTATTAACCCTTGATGTAGCATAGGAGGCCTGAAGCTTGAATGGCATGTCCAATATGGAGGAAGCGATAGCAGTAGCACAGGAAAACAAATTGATCGAGTGTATTAATTTATGATACCGTCAGCCAATGACAGTCAACAAGTGTGAGCTCACAACCATGGGATGATGAAGCTTGTTATGCGTTTTCCAAGACTGCTGCCAGAAACATGATCACACAGAAGCAGCGCAAGCAGAACCAAGGCAAAAAGTTCAGGAGCGCTCACGATGAGGAGGAGAAGAAAGGCTTAATACAGAAGAACATCCACTTGAGATGGGAACAGTTTCTAATGTTGGAGCTCCATCTGAATGAATGTAAATGCAGCATGATGACAAACTTGAAGGATTCGCGGAGGGGAAGAAAGATCCCAGAGCAGAGAGATAGCAGAACCAGAAAGAAGTGAAGCTTAAAAAAAACAACAACAAAAAAACAATGGAGGTCCAGAAGGAGATACTGTAATCAGGTTTTTAAGACAAGTGAACATCATTCAACTAGACCTGTTCCATAAGAGAACGGGAGCAAGTCCATTAAGAGCCCAAAAATAGACATGCTCCATAACTGCTTTGTCCTCACCCTGTAGCTCACAGTAAAACGTCCTCTGACCATGTAGTGCACATCTGTGAGTGTGTGCGTGTGTGTGGGTGTGTGTGTGTGTGTGTGTGTGTGCGTGTGTGTGTGAGAGAGAGAAATACAGAAAAAAAAAAAAAGAAAAAGAAAAGGACAAAGAGAGAGAGAGAGCAAAAGAAATGTAATGGGTGAGTAACCTGTGTGATCAGCTTTGCCTGAGGAAAGCTGCTTTAGGTGCCTTGTGATGGCTGGCATTAGGCTGATAATATCTGGCACCTGAAACAGATTGAGTCTAACACCAATTAATCTTAAAGCCAAAATGATCAAATGTTCAACTCTGCAGAGACTGAACGAGTCCTTCCAGTTTAGGTTGGTTTAAGATCAAAAACCTGTAGCGTTCAAAATCATTTCATCTTTTCCTGCTTGCATGTTCATGTGTGCGCAATTCATGATTTAAAGAGGGGCGGGGGAAAGGGGGGGAGGGGGACCATCCAGAAAGCGGAGATAAATATAGACGTAAAATGTGGTGGCATCCAAAAAGCTACAGCAATCGCAGACACACCTAAATGTGCCAGAGCTGAGTGAAACAAGACTCGGGCGAGGAACAAGCCTTTTCACTTTAAAGCTGTGCACTTTAGCAATCACAAAGCCCGGGTACTCGTTGCAAGCGAAAGGATTTGGGCGTTTAATGCATTCCTACCCTTTATTCACGGCACAGACGACTTTATCCAAGACGACACTCCACTTCAACAGTTTAGGGGTTTGGCAGGCCAAGCATATGAAAGACGAAGGGGGGTTCTTTTAAAGCAGCGAGCAGAAGTATAGTGTGCCTTGGTGGGGGTGACTGAGCCATGAAAACGTATGCATTTCTGGGTCTTATCGTCAACTCACAGCTGTCTCTCTCTTCCCCTCCCTCTTTGCGAAGAAAAATAAGTTTCCTTGTGCTTCTGTCTTATTTTTGTACTTCCTGATCTTTGATTTAACAGCAGGCCTCCACTGCACAATCCTTTGATGTCCATGCACAAAATAGTCCTGTTAATGAGCTTGCTGTACTATCAGCAGCATGTATACTTCATTTCTTACAAGACAGACAAAAAAAAAAAAAAAAAGAATAAATACAAACATGTTGAGTCGTGAAATATACCGTCCTACCAGTTTGCATTGGGAAACATTTGACATTGGTGAACTTTAATGTCGACATCCTGTAGCCAGATGGCCAATTTACCACATTCTCAAATTAACATAATGGATAGTAGGAGTGGTACAGTACACGTATTTATCACAAAATGTTCAGCACAATATGTTCTGCACAGTGTGTTCTGCCCGATCTGCAACTCTGTTCACATGGCCTACCAGGTGAAACGAGACATGCCTGGAAAGTGATGGTTTCTGAATAAAGAATAGCAGCACTGTACAAACAGGAAACGATGACAACTGTGGATCAACATTGTGCAACCTAATTAAGGCAATGTTCTCTCTCTGTAAATGGCTTCATCAAAACTCATTTATGAAAGCATTGCTCGACTGCGTCTATTACTTTCTGAAGTCTAAAACACACTGGGGCGCCAGCCATTCCCCCACGACAGCCTCTGTTCATAGAGTCTGACAGGAAAAAAGGTAATAACAAAAAAACACCAAGATTCTTGCTGTGGATATGTGACTATACTCAGTCATACACGACACAGAGAAGCCCCCCCCCGCCCCCCTTACGATAATGTTCATTCACATTCAAATCGTTTTTTAATTAAGCTAGAAAAAAAAAAAAACAGGCAGTTATCTCCCCCTACTGTTTCCTGGGTATCTTCCGAAGATATGTCGTTTTAGTACAATATTTCCTGCACGCGTTTCCCTTTACATAGCTTGCCTGCACACCTGCGACAACAGCAGTACAGAGAGGTCATTTTGTACAAAACCAACATTCATTCTGGAAGATTTACACCTTGTTTGACTAACCCGGACTGCTTTTAGCATTTTGGTACAGAACGAGGGCCGAGGATGTTGCCACACATCCCTTGCATAGGAATTGCTCTAATAAGGGATCAGTTCACAGATTATTTTTGTTATTTTTGGAAACTTTTTTTTAATGCTCTCAAAATGTATCTCGACTATTAAATTCAAATAGTACTAAAAAAAATATATATCTCACTTTTACTTTACAGGGACTGATCCCCACAGGTGCTTAACCCTGGCATGTCGCAGATATAAGCGCTGACCCCCACAGGCGGAGGGGTCTGAATGGCTCTAGACAGAAATGATGGTGCGGTTTGCAGCCAAAGGGTGAGATTTATATTGTGTCAGGGATTTTCCTGAGGCAGCCTGGGTAAAAAGCTCCAGTGTCAGGTCTTTAAGTAGATAGGCCACTAAATAAACGACTGGCATAACAAGGTTTCTGGATCCTATCCTCTGTGCGCTAGGTAAGAGGGGGGGAAGAAAAAAAAAAAGGAATACAGAAAAACATTCTCACGCGCACACACACTCACAGCAAGCCAAGACACAGATGAGCTACTCTCTCATCCAAATTGGGGATGGAGGGACAAAAGAAATGCTTACAAACACACTAGCAGTAACACAGTCTCTGTTTGAGGCAAACGCTCAGGTTCTCCAATCGTAGAAAATAGAGAACGCCGGGTGTGAGTATCCACATGTAGGTTTGTATCGCAGCCAACCACCTCTTTGAAAGCACCTCGTTCTGCTCTCTGATCATCAATAATGAGCTAAAACTGCCAGAAAACACACGCACGGCTCAAACATAATTGAATCTATAACCCTGCAATGCACAGGACTGTGTGCAGCCCTGACAAAAAAAAAAAAACGAGAGCACATACAGCACACATAAAAACAAACGCGCAACTAAACATTAAAACGCCCACACACACAAACTAATGAGCGTGTGCGTTTGTAGGCAAGCCTCCCCTGAGAGAGCGAACCCACAGAAATAACGCTCCACACGGGAGGAGGAGGGAAAACTGCCTGAGAGAAAAATCTGCTAAACAAATACGGCAGGAAACAAAAAGGAAATAGTGCTACATCGCTCCTCTGGCTTGCCTTACTAGCCTTTGCTTCATATTTAGTCTAGTGACAAAGAGACAGATTAAAAACACAGATTAGAGAAACACACAGCTGCTCTCCATTACACCACACTCCTCATTCTCCCCCGACTCTTACCGTTTTAATTATTTTATGATGATGACTGAGTGTACGGGAAACCAGTGGTGCAAAGTTCCAGTTGGAAAAAGGTGGAAATGTTAAAATGCCTGCTTATATCTTTATTAGCAGAATACAGTGAACTCGCATCAGGATTATTATATTTTATTATTACAACTACAATTCATTTTTATCTCATCATGAGGAAACAAATGAATGTATTGTTGATCTTAAACATAAAGAGCAAGACTTATTTTGTCATATGCGAGGTTTGGTTTAAACTTGATCCTTTTTTTGCAACAAACGTTTTAGTCCAACTTTTACTCCAGTCGTGAATTTGATTACTTTTTATGACTGCTGACTTCAGTTGTTGACAAACTATTAACTGAACACATCTTGACATTCCTAGACACGTCAGAAACGTCGGGAAGTTGGGAGTCACAGTCTACCGCCGCCCTCTATTCTGACCGAACCACTGACAATATGTATGCTAAAAGCAGAGCATGTAGGTGTGGTGATGGCCAAGAACAGCAATCAGCAGAGCCATTAATCATAACCGGTGGCAAATGCAATATTTTCTGGGGCTGTCCGTGAGACTGCATGCAGGAAGGTGGAAGAGGTGCCAGGCTGAACGTGCCGTTCTGTGGCTGCTGGCAGCCTCGGTGACGGCGTGCCATAAAAATGTGTCATAGCATGTTAGTTTGGTGATTAAACAAAGCAAACAGACAGTGCGGCGAAGGAGAGGAGGATCAATGAAAAGACGAGTGTTGAAGGGAGAAAATAAAGAAGCAGAAACATAGATGGAGTGGGACAAAATGGACTGAACTGCAGTGCTTTTAGCACGTTTAGATTCTTGTCCGTCGTGCAAGACAGTAAAAGTTATAAGAATCTTCAGTAACAAAAAGCCCCTTGCAACAACTAGTGTGGCTCAAAAAGAAAAAAAACAACTGAACACAGAAGAAGTGTGGAAAGCTTTTATGTATTTAGGAGAACTGAAGCCGTTTTAAAAACAAAAGGTCACAATGTTGAAATGATTTCTCTCTGTGTGTGAATGTAATTACTGAATAAAAAAAAATATTTAAAAGCAACCTTGCTTTCCTTTCGGTGCATATTAAAACAATTTTACACAGTCATGTAGACAGCAGAAGAAAATACCACAATGGGACAAAAGCAGGCAGTCGTTGTAGACAAACGTTGCCATTTGATTGGAGCGACTACTGTCACTTGGCAACTCCAGCAGTGACAGATGTGACAGCGGGTATGAAAAGTAGGCCAGGTTCACTCAGGCTGGTGAAGGAGTCACGATGCCAATGTTCAGATCAGTCATCAAAAAACATCCAAGTCATCAGGAAATAAACTGTAATGTAAAGTGCTAAAATGCCAATATCTCAGAGATTTAAAAAAAAAAAAAAAAAAAAATACCTGAATATATCTTGTTGTAATCTCATAACCGAGTTTTCAAGAGTGCCAGTATGTCCAAAAAAAAATGAAAGGGCAGAATCGTGATTACTAAAGCTATTACACTAAATTTGCACAAGAACATCTACTGGTTCATACAAATTGTCTTTGGGGAAGGATTCATTTCTTTGCTGCTATACTGTGATATGCAACTTTATTACATTTTTTTTTTTTTTAAATGGAATGAATTTTTCTCTCAATTTAATTCTTATTTGCAGTTATTGTTCATGTGTGACATTAGACGTTTAATAAAGATGTCAGAAAAGGCAGATTTCTCTATGAAACTCCAGACCGCTTACATCAGAGTCTGTCTTTCATCCGGACCAACACTTTCCGTGTGTTAAAAGTAATCCACTAGGCAGAGGAACAAAGAAAAGAAAAAGTGCACTTGCCAACACGAGAACAATTATTTATCCCAAATGTTTATGGATTTATCCTACACCAATCTTTTATAATCAAATAATATAACAAACTAAAAGCAGCAACATTTTCCATTTCAAACAAAGGTGTTTTGATATCCACTCAGTCACATTTGGCTCAACTGCAAGGGTGAATAATTTGCACAATTCCTAAGAGTTTTAGCAAAAATCTGTCCTCTGCTCTAACACCACCACACCATCCCAGCTCCCAGCTTAGAAGTAAAATGAGTGTTTCAGACAGTGTCTGCAGAGCTATTAGGACCTCAGTCTAAAATTAGAAAAAGAGATCATCACATTTGATGATGTGGAACTGCTTTATGGGGCTGTCTGTTGGTGGGGGGCAAGCTGGCAGCTCAATGAGCCATAGGAGTGCCAGTTTTGTGCTCTCACTGGGGTCTGCTGTAGAGTGAGATGAAACTGGCAGGGAGGGCTGCCTCAATACAGAACCATAATGGTTTACTCTTAATGGATGCCGCGAGGGGCCAAAGTTCATTACTCTCTGCGTGGGAGACTTCGGATAGGGCGAAACTTGAAAATGCATTGTCACTCACACGGTTACACTTGAGGCAGGCACCCCGAGGCGACTGAGCAGGGTAAAGGAAAAAAAAAAACTAAAGAAAAAAAAAAACTACAGAGAATGTGTACTTTCCTGCACACCCTCACACAGATACAGTCCCCTTACAGACAGCACCAGGGAGTGTTAGCGTTTTAGTTAACAGAAAGCTAAGAGCTCTTTCTCAAGAGGACTTTGATAATATTGCTAATTATTCAGTGATAGTAAAAAAAAAAAAAAAAAAAAAAAAAAAAAAATTTAAAAAAAGAGCTCCGTGCTAATACTTTCCCTCTCCTCGGTATACCTTTTAAAAGAAGCCCAATGCGCTAGCTCAGCTGAAAAAGCCAAACTAATGCACACAAATGCAGACGCAGGCTCCTTCTAAACCACCAAGCAAAGATAGGCTATTTTACTGCTGCTTTTGCCATCGAAAGGGGAAGTGATATGTAGCGTTAAATTGGAAGTCACAGCAATAGTCATTTAACAAGCTGGTTTTAAGAGACATGCCTCATGAGCCGAAAATGGTTTCACAACTTCGAGAGGGTCTACTTGGTCAAAACAAAAAAAAAAAAGGAAACGCCGTGCCTCAACTGAGCTGCAACAAGAAGGGGAAAGTATTTCGTGCTTCCAAGGGATGCTCAGTTATTATGACAGGAGCAGTCCAAACTGTTGGGGGTAATTGGTATGAACACAACAAAACTACGACGCATGTGTGCAAAAAGCGGTTTGTCGGTTCTTCTGCATCTTGTGGGAACTCCGTTTCGCAGACTTTTTTAACCTGCCAGTGAAATCAGGCAGACTAAAGTGAGACCTGAGCCGTGCTGCGCGGTGCTCCACAACAATTCCTTTCTTACTCTGCTTTCGCCCATTCAACGCTACTTTCAGTGTTTTAGTCGATGTGCATGCACTACATAGGCACCCAGAAACACACCCACTTTATCCACCGAGGCCCCGGGCATACTCTTACAAACAAGCACACACACACACACACACACACCAATGCGGGGGGGGGGGGGGGGGGGGGGGGGGGATGCTGTGTAAAAAGGAAGTACAGGATGCATGCTTTGAGCTCAACGAGAGGTGAGAATACGAGATAAGGAATTGGAAGAATAACAGGATGAAGAGTCAGGAAGCACGCTGATGGGGTGTGCGTGTCAGTGATGTGGATTCAAACAGTCCTTGGCCCCATTTTGTGTCGACTGTTGCCCTGGAACCGTGTTTTCTGGTCGGTGGGAAAAGGGGATATCTTTTTCCTTTGCAAAAGGAGGGGCTCAAGAAAAGTGACATTTCCTGCCGGTAGCCAATGGGCTCTTGTTAGGATACAAAGCTGCACCTCAAGGATGCAGCCAGAGAGTTAGGTAGATAGCCATGAGCTTAAAATACGGACTACCACTTAGAGGCTCTAAAATTGTGAACCATTGTTCATTTCTTAAATACATTTGGACTGCGTGTACACACAGCTGCCTCCTCTGTCATGCAACAATGGCAGGAAAGGTCCAGCTGTCAGAAGAGGAAAAAGGAGAGGAAGAGGGCGGAAGGAAAGGCTCTGACTGTCAATGTGACTGGAGAAGATAACATGCACCGTGCTTCCTGTCCCCACCCGTAACTAAGGAGACCACTGTGCACACCACCAATGGCGAGGATGGGAGGGAAGATAATTCGTCACTCTCCCTACATCAGTTTAAACAGCGACAAATAAATGTGTGACTTTATGTCTCTATGTGGTTCAATCTTTTTGTTGTTGTTGTTGCTTGTACCCAGAAGGGAAAATTTACCCATACCTCCAAAAAAAAAAATAAGCAGAATCCGCAGGAAAGTACAGTGGGGAAAAAAAAACGAACGCTAAACATGAAGGGCGCGCGATGGAAGGGGGTTACATTCAGGGAACCTTTTCAATCACAGTTGAACACAGAAGGGAGGATAAGACCGGAGCTGCATTTTAACTGTAAACCCTGGGCAAATCCTTACATCAACTGTGACTGCTGATCTTTGGCAAGGAACAGATGGGAGCTGGCAGAATCCTGCCAGAAGTGCACCGCTCAGAATGTCAACAAACAGACTCAAGAAAATATCTTTATTTAATAGATGTTTGTAGGCAGGGAAGTGGCAGAATGAGGGACAACCACATTCCTTTAATCTCTCATTATCAGGGAATGAGGTCACTCGATTACAGCAGGAAGACATTGATGCCTCAAAACGGAGGCCGAAGCAAACAGTGTGTCATTAGCGATTAATCTTCAATGCTTTTGCCTCCGACATTCAGTCTCCTCACCTGATTATAGAGCAAAATTAAAAGCTCAACACTAGCCGACAAAAAGGGAAGCAGGAGTTTGTTTTTGTTACTGGATCAAAACCTGATGTTACTGAAGATGTATTCATTCAAAATGACAAGAAATGTAAACATGTTAAAGCAGATGTTCAAGGTGCCTTCTATTTGTTCAGCTCGGCAACATGGCTGTGATTCAATAGTGTTAAAAACTATCGCCCGAGATACGGAT